>NW_005871998.1:132181-134043 GCF_000147115.1 Myotis lucifugus
CCAGAATGTGGAGGCTTCGCAGGGTCTGCGCATCTGAGTCTCCCAGGCCTGCTCGCCGTCCCACACTGTGGGCCCCGGTCTTTCGGTCAGTTTCTGACTTCACTGGATGTTGCTTATCACCATGATGGTCCATTTCCAACCTGCAGACTGGTGTTCTGAGAAGTTCTCAAAGTCTTTGGATTCTTGAGCGTAAAGTGTTGTCAAGGCCCTGGCCCTCCTGGCTGTGTCTACAGCACCGCCAGATGGGAGACGGGGTGCGTTTTATTTCGGCCGCCACTGGCACATGGGGGATAATACAGCTCCAGTGGTGAAGGCACCAGAAATTAGCAGGTCCCCTGACTGTGCAGGCGTCAGGGCAGGGTCCCAGGCTGCGGGCTGTGGTGTGGCCTCTGCACTGTGCACACGGAGCAGGTGAGCTGTAGGCTCCCCCCACACCCCTGCTTTCTTTAGGGCCTTGGAGCCAGGAGCCAGGTAAAGGGCCCCTCAAAGACGGACATATGTGCTCTTGAGTGTGTCACTCTGAAATACTTCCTGGTTTCCTTTCCCATTTTCTCCCAAGTAGTGTCCCTAAATCCTTCCTTCATAGGTTTTGGTTCTGTGCTTAGAGCTCAAAGCTTTTATTTCTAGGAGGAGAGTGCATTGGTGATGACGTTAGAAAAACGCGTTCCTTCACCTTCAGTGCACTCCCATGGTTTTTATTTCTCTTCAGCTTTTTTTTTTTATTGTTTGTTAATCTTCACCTGAGTATATTTTTTCAATTGATTGTTAGAGAGAGTGGAAAGGAGGGAGGGAGAGAGGGAGAGGGAGAGAGAAACATACATGTGAGAGGCACCTTGATTGGTTGCCTCCCACATGTACCCCAACCTGGGCCGGGCATTGAACCTGCAACCCAGGAACGTGCCCTTGACCAGGAATCAACCCACAACCCTTATGCTCTAACCACTTAGGCACACCAGCCAGGGCTCACTTCAACTTTTTAAAAAAGCCTGGTCATGCTCCAGTAAAATTTAAAAACCTGTAATGGATTACTACTTGCAGTTTGTATAGGATAGAAGAGATTGGCAAGGAGTCAGTTTAGCCTGTAAGAGTTACAGATGCAGTTTTCTGTTAAGTAGCATCTGTATCATGGGCCATCACTCCCAGCAGTTGGGGCTCAGGCTTTACTATTTGGCCCTATACTATTGAACTCCATCAGCAGGAGACTGTCAGAGTAGAGCCTGTTTACATTTATGTATTCAGTTTCTCAATCTGTGAATTTCCTGTTTGTATATCCTATAAAATAAAAGGCTAGGCGAGTGACCGGTCACTATGACATGCACTGACCACCAGGGGGCAGATGCTCAATGCAGGAACTGTCCCCTGGTAGTCAGTGTGCTCCCACAGAGGGAGCACCGCTCAGCCAGAAGCCAGGCTCACAGCTGCGCAGTGGTGATGGCGGGAGCCTCTCCTGCCTCTGAGGCAGCGCTAAAGAGCAGTGAGCCGGACATTCCCTGAGGGGTCCTGGACTGCGAGAGGGCACAGGCCAGGCTGAGGCTGCCCCCCCACTGGGGATGGGGTGGGATAGTAGCCGACATACAGACGTCCCACAATACAAAGCTAGATGGATGATATCTACTCACCTTACAAAAATGTGACAAACCAGTATGAGTCATTGGGCACCAATTGAAGCCATTTGCATGTTGTCATACCTTTTCATGTTGCCAGGGCCTTGATAACACTTTACGCTCAAGAATCCAAAGACTTTGAGAACTTCTCAGAACACCACAGTCTGCAGGTTGGAAATGGACCATCATGGTGATAAGCAAAGGGGAAAAGAAACCAGGAAGTACTTCAGAGTGACACACTCCTCTGCCCACCGCCCC
>NW_005871999.1:0-9833 GCF_000147115.1 Myotis lucifugus
ATCGATCAGCTGCCTCCTGCACACCTCCTACTGGGGATGTGCCTGCAACCCAGGTACATGCCCCTGACCGGAATCGAACCTGGGACCCTTCAGTCCGCAGGCTGATGCTCTATCCACTGAGCCAAACCAGTTCTGGCCCAATTCTTTTTTATGAATCTTTTCAGTTGTTTTTCTCTCTCTCCTTTTCACTTATTTCTCCTATCTTTGTTATTTGCTTTCTTTACTAACTTTGACCTTAGTTTGTTGCTTTTTTCTTCTTCTTTTTTTAATCCTCACCCAAGTATTTTTCCATTGATTTTTAGAGAGAGAGTGGAATAGAGAGGGAAAGATGGAGAGAAATATCGATGTGAGAGAAACACATTGATTTGTTGTTCTCTGCACGGGCCCTGACTAGGGCAAGGGCCAAGGAGGAGCCTGCAACTGAGGTAGTAACCTTGACCAAAATTGAACCTGAGACCCTTCAGTCTGCAGGCAGACACCCTGTCCACTGAACCAAACCTGCGAGGTGTTTTTTATACCTTAAAATATAAAGGCAGGTTGTTTGAGATCTTTCTTTTATCTTAAGGTAGGCATTTATTACTGTAACCTTACCTCTGCTTCTTTTGTTGCATTTTGGTGTGTTATGTTTCCATTTTCATTTGTCTGAATATGTATTTTTGATGTCTTTGACCCATTGATTTTGCAGGAGTTTGTGGCTTAAATTTTACATATTTCTTATTTTCCAGCTTTCTTCCTCTGATGATTTCCAGTTTCATGCCATGTTGTTTGGAAAAGACATTTGATATGATTTCAGCCTTCTTAAGTTTGTTAACACGTTAAGTGCCCAACCTGTTTTGTCTTCCAGATGGAAAGTATAGTGTCAGTCACCGGTGACTGACTGGGTTCTTAACATGTTAAGACTTGTTTTGTGACCTAATATGATTTGTTATATCATATGTTCATTTTGCACTTGAGAAGAATGTGTATTCTGCTGCATGTTCTGTATATATCTGTTGTTTTTCAATTTTTTATTTATTGATTTTAGAAAGGGCAGAGGAAGAGAAGGAGAAATACTGATTTTTTTTTGTTCCACTTATTTATGCATCAATTCATTGGTTGATTCTTGTATGTTCCCGGACCAGGTATTGAACCTGCAATCTTGGCATATCAGGACCACACTGTAACCAAATGAGCTACCTGGCCAGGGCCAGGTCCATTTGCTCTTAAGAAAAGTTTATGTTCGATATTCTTTTACTTATGTTTTTGTCTGGGTTCATCTGTCCATTGTTGAAAGTGGAGTATTGAAGTCACCAACTATTATTGCATTGCTGTCTATTTCTTCAGATCAGTTAGTACTTCTTAAATATAGTTAGGTGCTCTGATATTGGTTACATATGTACTTTTATAGCAGTTACATTTTCTAGATGACTTGGCTGCTTTATCATTATATAAAGAAGTTCTTTGTCTCTTGTGACAGTTTTTGACTTAAAGTCATGTTATCTGACATAATCATAGTTACCCCTGCTCTTTTTTGTGGAACTTTTACACATTTGTGGTTGGGTTGCCCCTTGCCAATAAAGTCAGCGTGTAATTTACCATCATTTCTTTGCACTTAGGTTGCTGTTGTGGAACAAAGAATGTGGAGGCACCATCTGAACAGAGCATTCCTGTGGGAGTGTCACAGGCCAGGACTTCAAGGGAATCTCAGTCTTCCCAGAAGACCCACCCCTGTGAGATGTGTGGTCCAGTCTTGACAGATATCTTCCGTTTGACTGAGCACCAGGAAACACTGCACAGACTGAGGTGTGGGGCATGTGGAAAACAATTTTATTTCAGTGCAAACTGTCAACACGACCAGGAGCAGCTCACGGGAGAGACACTCCTCCTAAGCATTGTGGATAGATCCTCGTTTGTAAAGAGCTGCAATTTCCATGTGTCACGGAAGCCCTCTACCCATGAGGGGGTTGGAAAGGACTGCCTGACCTCCTCAGGACATCTCCAACAAGCCACTCACACCAGAGAGAAACCAGACAAGATCTCCAAAAGTAGGGGGACTCTTCAGCCCAGAAAAAGTAACTGTACTAGGGAAGAATGTGAGAAAGCCTTCAGTCCCAAACACGCACATGTTCCGGACTCGGGAGTGCAAATCAAAAAACAGTGTTTCGTGTGCCGTGAGTGTGGGAAAACATTCAGGTACAAATCCTCACTTGTTATTCACCAGAGAGTCCATGATGATGACAGAATTCATGTCTGTGACGACTGTGGGAAATCCTTTAGGGGAAGCTCAGCCTTCACTCAACACCGAAGAATTCATTCTGCGGCGAGGCAGCACAAGTGCGGCAAATGCGGGAAATCCTTTAACCAAAAATTTGTCCTCATTTATCCTCAGAGAAGCCACACTGGAGAAAGTTGTTACGTCTGCTGTGAATGTGCACCATCTTTCAGGCAAAGCTCTGCTCTTATTCCACAACAACAGACAGTTTATTCTGGAGAAACGAGTTTTGAGTGCACCGAATGCGGGAAGTTCTTTAAACGGAACTTGGACCTCATTGAACATGGGAGAGTTCATACAGGAGAAAGGCCTTTTGAGTGTAATGAATGTGGGAAGTCTTTTACTTCCAGCTCTGCCCTCCGTTATCATCAGAGAGTTCACAGTGGAGAAAAGCCTTATAAATGCAATGAATGTGGAAAGTCTTTTACCTCTAGCTCTGGCCTCCGTTATCATCAGAGAGTTCATACAGGAGAACGGCCATTTGAGTGTAGTCATTGTGGGAAATCTTTTACTCAAATAAATCACCTCATTATACACCGAAGAATTCACACAGGGGAAAGGCCTTATGAGTGCAGTGAGTGTGGAAAATCCTTTAGCCACAAATCTTACCTCTCCCAACACCAGAGAGTTCACACTGGAGAAAAGCCCTTTGAATGTAGTGAATGTGGGAAATCTTTCACCTCTGGCTCTGCCCTCTGTTATCATCAGAGAGTTCACTCCGGAGAAAAACCCTATGAGTGCAGTGAATGTGGGAAATCTTTTACCAATGGACCAATACTCATTCGACACCGCAGAGTTCACACAGGAGAAAGGCCTTATGAATGCAGTGAATGTGGGAAAACTTTCACCCAAAGAAATCATCTCAATATACACCAGAGATCTCACACAGGAGAGAGGCCTTATGAGTGTCGTGAATGTGGAAAATGCTTTACCTCTGGCTCCTCCCTTCGTTATCATCAGAAAGTTCACATTGGAGAAAGGCCTTATGAGTGTAATGAATGTGAGAAGTCATTTATCTCTAGCTCCGCCCTCCGCTGTCATCTGAGAGTTCACACAGGAGAAAGGCCTTTTGACTGCAATGAATGTGGGAAATCTTTTAGGGATAGTTCCCAGTTGAATCAACACCAGAGGGTTCACACGGGAGAAAAACCTTACGAATGTACTGACTGTGGGAGAACCTTTAGCCAGAATTCGTACCTCTCTAAACACAGGAGAATTCACACTGGAGAAAGGCCTTATGAGTGCAGTGAATGTAGGAAGTCTTTTACTTCTGTCTCTGCCCTTGGATATCATCAGAGAGTTCACACAGGAGAAAGGCCTTACAAGTGCAATGAATGTGAGATGAGTTTTACAAATAGCTCCATACTCATTCGACACCGTAGAGTTCACACAGGAGAAAAGCCTCATGAGTGCAGTCAATGTGGGAAATCCTTTACCCAAAGAATTCACCTCATTATTCACCAGAGATCTCACACAGGAGAAAGGCCTTACGAATGCAGCGAGTGTGGGAAATCTTTTACTTCTCGTTCCACCCTCCAATATCATCAGAGAGTTCACACGGGAGAACGGCCTTTTGATTGCATTGCATGTGGCAAATTTTTTAGCCGAAAATCTAACCTCGCTCAGCACATGAGAGTTCACACTGGGGGAAGGCCTTAGATGTGTAGGCCTTCCAAGGTGGTTTTGTTTGTTTGCTTGTGTTTTTTGTTTTCAGTGTTAGTAACACTGGAGGAAACACTGAGGTTCCGTTTGTCTGAATTTAATTTCAGGCATAAAACATCAACAGTAGGGAGGTTCCCCATAAGTTTTAGTTATGTGGGAAGCATATGTGTCTACGTTGCACTTTCTGATCTACACACATCTCTTGCCAGATTTATGTCACTACAGATGTCTCTGGTCGAAGCTGTTTCACCGATAACATCTAGAAGATTCCCACAGATTGCATCAGTCACCAGACTAATGTGCTCAGGGCAGCTTACTCTGTTTCTTGGTTTGTTGGAGGAAATTAGAAATGGCCTGAGCACTTAGGGGATCTGCATTCTGTTCACTCTGAATAGTTGGGGAATGGACCTGACTCGGTGATAACCCAGAGAACGTCATCTGAATTCAACTGGCAGCTTGAGAAGGACTTTTTCAGGGACCTGGTTTCCTTGGAAACCTGTGACGAATATTTCCAATTTCCAAGTCACCAACGCAAGAAGTACCAGGTCCGACTTCCTTTGGTTCGTAACATAATGAGTATCTTACTGTTTTAAGGACTCTTCAATCTTGGGTATCCTAGTTAATGCGTGGCGTAACTTATAAGCAAATTTGGGTTCTACAAACAACTTTTTATTGGGGGGCCTCAAAATTCCTCTGTATCACAGGGGATGTCCTGGTGACCGAAACTAGCTCACCAGGTTTTTGGCAAATTTGCGTTACTATTGCAGGGCTTTCTGGTCATGTGAAGCCTAAATGCTATGAACTTTAGGAGCCTCAGAAATCACCCTAAGGAGGGTCAGGTGTTGCAACCTCAAGTGCTTCTGGGAGCAGCATTAATTTATACCTTGTTCACAAGGTATGCCAATAGTTTTGAAGGGAATTATTTTCCAAGTTCTTATAAAGAGCCATGTGCCCGTATGTCTACAATTACATGGTTGATGGCAACTGGTTGTGGGGACGTAGGGGTGAGGGGAAAACCACGATTTCTACAGAATCACTGGCCTAATTGGTATTGTTGGAGACTGCATCCAACTGGATGGAATGTGCCTCTTCTAAATGTGCATCCAGAAATGTTTCTGCGAAAAAGAATGTATCCGTGTACGCAAATCTGAGGATCTCCAGGCTTGTTTATCTTCTGAGACTTACATCATTTTCATCGAAGATAATCAAAAGATTTTTAGGCCTGGACAGTATTGCTCAGTGGTTGAGCATCGACCTGTGAACCAGGAGGTCACAGTGTGATTCCTGGTCAGGGCACATGCCTGGCTTGTGAGCTAGATCCCCAGTAGGGCATGTGCAGGAGGCAGCCAATCAGTACTTCTCATCATTTTAATTTTTTTGTTGTTGACCCTCACCCAAGGATATTTTTCCATTGATCTTTTTTACAGAGAGGGAAAGACAGAGAAATATTGATGTGAGAGAAACACATCTACTGCTTTCCTTCTGCATGGGACCTGACCATCGGGAAGTAGCCTGCAACCAAGGTACATGCCCTTTACCAGAACTGAACCCAGGAACCTTTGGTCCACAGGCTGATGCACTACCCACTGAGCTAACAGGCTAGGGTTGATTCTCATTGATGTTTCTGTCTCTATTTTTTACAAAAAAATTTGTGGACTGGCTGGCATGGCTCAGTGGTTGAGTGTCGATCTATGAACCAAGAGGTCATGGTTTGATTCCCGGTCAGAGCACATGGCCAGGTTGCAAGCTCGATCCCCAGTACGGGGCCTGCGGAAGGCCACCAATCAATGATTCTCTAATCATTGATGTTTCTATCCCTTCTCCCTTCCTCTCTGAAATCAATAAAGATATATTTAAAAAATAAAAGAAAATGTCAACACTTAAAAAAAATTTTTTTTGTATGTGTGAATTTCTATAGGGTCTCAGATGTTCACCTCAAGACCACTGATGCCCAGGCAGGAAGTCAAAGATAAAGAAAAGGGGTCGCCGAAACCGGTTTGGCTCAGTGGATGGAGCATCGGCCTGCGGACTGAGGGGTCCCGGGTTCGATTCCGGTCAAGGGCATGTACCTGGGTTGCGGGCACATCCCCAGTGGGAGATGTGCAGGAGGCAGCTGATCGATGTTTCTCTCTCATCGATGTTTCTGACTCTCTATCTCTCTCCCTTCCTCTCTGTGAAGAATCAATAAAATATATAAAAAAAAAAAAAGAAAAGAAAAGGGGTCACATTCCAGGGATATGACATTTGTTACCCAGCCGGCATTCCTGTTGATTTCAATGGAAGTCCATTGTTTGATATACTTGTTGTCACTAAGAAAGACTGACCCCCAGGGGTTATGAGGACGTGGATTGAATATAGAGTTGCAAACTGTATTTTTAAAGAGTTGAAGATAATTTTTTAAATCTTGAGACATTTTAAAAAATCTTTATTAGTATGGTATAATATACATGTGGTAAATGACATTTTAAGTATAGTATCTGATGAATTTTGACATGTATTAAGCTGAAACCATCACCATAGTCATAATACTAACCATATGTGTTACTGTTTACTTCATGTCCTTTTATAATCTCTCCTTGTCATTAATTTACTTTTCATTTTAATAGCTGACTTTGCATTTCATAGAATTTATATGATGGCAATAAAAGTGGATTTTCTGCCTTCAGTTCTGTTGCATAAATAGTTGAAGATGCATTTAATGATGTATTAGTACCTCTTCATTTCTTTTCCAGAGAAATATTATCTTTGAGTATATTACCTTCAAATATATAAACCATTAGTTTATCCATTCATTTTGTACATGCACATTGGGTTATTTCTACTTTCTGACTATTGAAAATAAACCTGGGCCCTGGCTGGGTAGCTCAGTTTGTTAGAGCGCTCTCCTGATACGTCAAGGTTGCGGGTTCAATCCCCTTTCAGGGCACATTGGGGAATCAACCAATAAATGCATAAACATTTGAAAAACAAATGTATGTTTCTGTCTCTATTACTGTCTATCTCTAAAATAAATAGATTTTTATCTTATTTTTAAATAGATTTTTAAAAATAAAGCTGGTACAAGCGTATGTGTATCATTATATAGATATGTTTTTGTTTACTTTTGTCAATAACTCAGTGAATAGTCTGAGTCCTATGAATATTTAACTTAACAGTATTAGCAAGTTGCGGTATAAACTGATTATACTTTTTACATTCTTCCAGCAATATATGAGAGAGTCAGTTCCTCTACATCAGTGATGGCGAACCTATGACACGCGTGTCAGAGGTGACACGCGAACTCATTTTTTTGCTTGATTTTTCTTTGTTAAATGGCATTTAAATGTGTAAAATAAATATCAAAAATATACATTTTTTTTTACTATGGTTGCAAATATCAAAAAATTTCTATATGTGACACAGCACCAGAGTTAAGTTAGGGTTTTTCAAAATGCTGACACGCCGAGCTCAAAAGGTTCACCATCACTGCTCTACATCCTAGAGAATATTTGGTTTGGTCAATCATTCTTTATTTCAACCCTTTTTATAACTTTGTTGTGCTACACACTGTGATTTTATTGCATTTCCCAACAGATTTATGGGGAGCCTTTTTTTCAGATGTGTATTTGCTAGATATCTGTATATTGGGTAAAATGTGTGATCATATGTTCAGCCTAATTGGCTATCAATTTTGGCTATTTTCATGTATTTATTTGTTATATCTTTTTTTTAAAAGAACAGTAAACCCTGGTTAGTTTGGCTCAGTGGATAGAGCATTGGCCTGCAGACTGAAGGGTACAGGGTTGGATTTCAGTCAAGGACACATGTCTGGCTGCTGGATCCCCAGTAGGGGGTGTGCAGTGGCAGCCAATCAATGATTGTCTTATGTTTCCATCTTTCCCTCTCCCTTCCTCTCTGAAATCAATTAAAAAAAAAAAACACTTTCCTGAGCCGAGGTCAAATCACTAGGAACAACTGCTGTGGGTTGCCACCAACAGCTCTAGCAACTTAATTTAACCTGAAGAGGGCGTCATAGGAATCTCTATTTTTATTTTGTCTTTTAAATTCTTACTTATTATTCTAAATTTTAATTGATTTGAGAGAGGGAAGGAGAGAAAGAAACGTTCATTTTTAGTTGTTGCCGTTTCATTTTTTTAAATTTTTTAAAAAAATATATTTTATTGATTTTTTACAGAGAGGAAGGGAGAGAGATAGATAGTTAGAAACATCGATGGGAGAGAAACATAGACCAGCTGCCTCCTGCACATCTCCCATGGGGGATGTGCCCGCAACCCAGGTACATGCCCTTGACCGGAATCAAACCCGGGACCTTTCAGTCCGCAGGCCGACGCTCTATCCACTGAGCCAAACCGGTTTTGGCATTTTTTTAAATCTTTACCCAAGGATATGTTTATTGGTTTTTAGAGAGAGGAAGAAACATTGATCCATTGACTCCCCTATGTGCCCCAACTGGGGATCAAACCTGCAACCCAGGTATGCGCCCTGACTGGGAATCGAACCCGCAAACATTTGGTGTACAGGAGGTGCTCCAACCAAGTGAGCACTCAGCCAGGGCTTGGCCCACTCACTGATGCATTCATTAGTAGATTCTTTTATGTGCCCAGACCAGAGACCCAACGCACAACCTTGGCATATTGGGATGACACTCTAACCCGCTGAGGGACCCAGCTAAAGTAAAATTGTTACTTATTGACTTTAGATAGAGTGTCAGTGAGAGAAAGAGAGGAACATCAATTTGTCCAATTTATTTATGCATTCGTTGGTCGGTGTTTGTATGATCCACAACTCTGGCATATCACGATGACACTCAAACAATGAGTTTACCCGGCCATGATTGATTTATGGTGTTAAAAAATAAAATTCAGCGGAGTAAATTTAAAGATCTAATTGGCTTCAAGTGATTGATAAATGGGCAGCACCCCACTACCAAATTGAAGGGTATACTCAGAGTTGTAAAAATGGAACATTTTTATTGGTAGAAACGGGAAAGGTGGGGACTAAGAAGTTAAGAGAGTGCTTTATTTCAGGCCATCACCTTCATGTAGGGCAAGACAGGGGTCTTATTTAAAAGGTTTTCCAGGAGTGAAGCAATTAGCGAAACTAAAAATCAGAGTATTTTTGAGAAGGGACACCTTTTCTTTCGGGGAAAAAAGACCTGGAAGAATTTTTTTAAAATATATTTTATTGATTTTAGAGAAGAAGGGAGAGGGAGAGAGAGATAGAAACATCAATGATGAGAGAGAATCATTAATTGGCTGCCTCCTGCACACCCCTTACTGGGGATCAAGCCCACAACCCAGGCATGTGCCCTTGGCCGGAATCAAACCTGGGACCCTTCAGTCCGCAGGCCGATGCTCTACCCATTGAGCCCAGCCAGGTAGGGCACACCTGGAAGAATTTTTATCATAAGGTTGCCTCTTTTTTCTATGGGGGATGGAAAGGGATTATGAGACACATCACATTCCCGGTACTTTAACTGACCATTTAACACTGGATGATTAAGATTGTTTCTGGGAGAGGGGGAAACTGCATTCTACCAGGTGTCAAACTAGGTGGGATCATGGGCTTTCAGCATAAGTGATGCCATTTGGACCTCTGGCTTTCTGTTGAAAAACAGCCTGTTGTGTCCAGCTGGTGTGGCTCAGTGTCTGAGTGGGCCCCCATGCATCAAGGGGTCCCCAGTTCCATTCGGGTCCTGGCATATGCCCAGCTGGATCTCCCAGTAGAGGGTGTGCAGGAGTGTTTTTCTCTCCTGGATGTTTCTCTCACACTCCCTCTCTCTCTCTAAATTCAATTTTAAAAACATTTAAAATAAATAAAAAACATTAAATATATAGCCTGTTCTGCCCCAGTCGGTTTGGCTCAGTGGATAGAGCGTCAGCCTGCGGACTGAAAGGTCCTGGGTTTGATTCCGGTCAAG
>NW_005871999.1:10564-39276 GCF_000147115.1 Myotis lucifugus
GCAGGCCCCGGGCCTCGAAGGGAAAGGGGGAGGCGGGGGTCACGTGACTCCCGGGCGAGCGGGCGGCTGAGGCTCCGGGAGGAGACGCGGCCCGGACGGTGCTGGAGGCGGAGGATCCCGGAGCCGAATGGAGCTCCCGCCTCCCTCCCGCGTGGAGCCCCCAGAATGTGGGGGTGCGCGCTGGGGGCGCGGGAGTTTCCGGTTCCTGGTGGGTGAGACCTGGGCCGATGCGGTCCTTTTCTCTTTTTTTTTTTGGAATTTTATTAAATGGGTTTTATTATGCAAATAGGATACCATAGCCCCCATATGCTTTGCTATTGTTATCCATCCCCGTGATTTCACAAAAACAGATCTTTAATAAACGTTAAATTTATGAACATTTTTTAAAAATATATTTTATTGATTTTTTACAGAGAGGAGGGGAGAGGGATAGAGAGTTAGAAACATCGATGAGAGAGAACCATCGATCAGCTGCCTCCTGCACACCCTCTACTGGGGATGTTCCGGCAACCAAGGTACATGCCCTTGACCAGAATCGAACCCGGGACCCTTGAGTCCGCAGGCCGACGCTCTATCCACTGAGCCAAACCGGTCAGGGCTGAACATCTTCTTTTTAAAAAATATATATAGAAATATCTATATAGATATATATAGATATTTCTATATATATTTCTTTATTGATTTCAGAGAGGAAAGGAGAAGGAGAGAGAGAGAGAGAGAGAGAAACATCAATGATGAGAGCGAATCATTGATCGGCTGCCTCCTGCATACCCCACACTGGGGATATAGCCTGCAACCCAGGCCTGTGCCCTTGATCGGAATCGAACCCGGGACCCTTCAGTCCACAGGCTGACGCTCTATCCACTGAGCCAAGCCGGATAGGGCAAATTTATGAACATCTTAAGATAACTTGAAAAATATATAGTTAAATGAAATCCACAAGTTACAAAGATTTTAATATGCACACGGCCAGTCCATCTAAATTTGGCACAGCCAGTCTACTTAATTGATTTATTTAATGGGGTAATTTTTAAAAATTCCGTTGGGGTATGAACGGCATATTATGCCCGTGACAAAGGTGACAAGTGTGATATTGTTTTGACTAAAAGCAAAATATAATTCCTGGCTATGTCATTGTTCTGGCTCATCAAAGCTAATAAAATACGTGAGGGTCAGGTTCTGTCATGCCCAAAGGGGTCGGCAAATGTAATTGAAGGTATGTGGTCCTTGTTAATGTCCCTGTGCCTGGCGTGGTGCCCTCGGGCCTGGGGTGAGCACAGGGAGGACCACACAGGAGTGGGAGGGAGTCACGACCTCTGAGCTTCAGGGGAGGGGGGGGGGAGGTGGAGGTCAGATGCCCAGAGGAGGCCTTCCTAGCGCCGTCTCCCCAAGTGCATGGCAGGGGGTTGCCCCTGGGGCCTGGAGGTGTGAGGGGTACAGTCTGCAGAGGGCTGTGCACATTGGGGGGGAGTGGGAGTTAGGGTTCCGGGGCCGAGCATTGGGGACTGACAGGTGAAGCCTGAGCCGAAGCTTGGTGGGGCCTTGTCACCATCTAGAGACCCCGAGGGGAAGGCATGGCATGATGGGGCCCTGCCCGCCAGGAACAGAACTGGGTTCCATCTCTGTGCCCTCCTGCCTGGCGCTGCTGAGGGCAGAGCCTCATGCCTAAAGGGACCCTGAGGGTCGGGTGGGCTCCCCTGGCACCTGTGCCCACCTGTGGGGTTCCTCTGAGGTGGGAGCTGGGGAGGAGGAGGCGTGAGGGGCAGATGGGTGGGGAGAGGGACTGTGGGTTCTCAGGCACAGAATGGTCATAGTTCCCTCTGTCCCCGTCATTACAGGCCGGCGTGACCTTGGAGGATGTGGCCGTGCATTTCTCCCGGGAGGAATGGAGGCTGGTGGACGAGGCTCAGAGACGCCTGTATCTGCATGTAATGCTGGAGAATTTTGCACTTGTGTCCTCTCTGGGTAAGACTCACAGCCTCACCAGGGACCTGGCCTGGACTCTCCTCCCTCCCTCGTCCCCTCCCTCAGTCCTCGGGCCTGGACCCCAGCACTGCTGCCTCCCCAGTTTTCTGGGCAGTTGCTGTGTTGCTGGGGCTGGTGGGTGTGCACGGCCCTCTGCTCCCTCCTGCAGTCCCCATACTGAGCCCTTTTGGGAAGGGATTCAGGGTCAGTAAGTGGTACTGCATTGAGCTTCATGGATTCACCTCTCAGTGTCTGGGTGAATGTGTCCAGATCCATATCACTTCTGTCTCCCAGGGTTCGATCCCTTCTGTAGCTGTCATTTCCTCCTGCCCATCTGTGCCAGGACTTGCAGGTGTTGTCTGGGTCATTACTAATCTGAAGCCTGGGCTTTGCTTTAAGACTCTCCTGAAATGTGTAGTGTTTACATCTGTTTTCCTTTTTTGTTTCCTAACCTGGTTGCAATACAGACTTGTAAACATTAAAGTGTACAGTGGACTGATTTTATTATATATATTAGAGGCCCGGTACACAAAAATTTGTGCACTCATGGGGGGTCCCTCAGCCCGGCCTGTGCCCTCTCGCAGTCTGGGACCCCTCGGGGGATGTCCACCTGCTGGCTTAGGCCCGCTTCCTGGGGGATTGGGCCTAAGCTGGCAGTCAGACATCCCTCTGGCAGCCGGGGAGCCCTCGGGGGATGTCCACTTGCCAGTGGGGAGGAGGCCTAAGGTGTAATCAGACATCCTTAGCGCTGCTGTAGTGGCAGGAGAGGCTCCCGCCACCACCGCCATGCTGTCAGCCGTCAACCTGGCTTGTGGCTGAGGAGAGCTCCCCCTGTGGGAGTGCACTGACCATCAGGGGTCAACTCCTGCATTGAGCTTCTGCCCCCTGGTGGTCAGTGTGTGTCATAGTGACCAGTCATTCCCAGTTGTTCTGCTGTTAGGGTCAATTTGCATATTACCCTTTTATTATATGATCAAATAAATTTATTAATAAATTTATTTATTTATTTTAATATACTTTATTGATTTTTTACAGAGAGGAAGGGAGAGGGATAGAGAGTTAGAAACAACAATGAGAGAGAAACACCCATCAGCTGCCTCCTGCACACTCCCCACTGGGGATGTGCCTGCAACCAAGATACATGCCCTTGACCGGAATCGAACCTTGAGTCCGCAGGCTGACGCTCTATCCACTGAGCGAAACCAGTTAGGGCTAAATAAATTTATTTTATTTATTATCCCCTGGTGACCCAAACTCCCAGCCTCTACTTTCTTTTCTTTTCTTTTTTCTGGGATTTATTTATCTTCTGTAATTGAAACTTTGTAGCCTTGAGCAGAGCTGAGGGCCGGCCAGGGCAGGCAGGAAGCTTGGCTTCCTCCATTGCTTGGGGCAAGCCAAGCCTCCTGCTCATTCCAGGTCCGTGGCTGCTGCCATCTTAGTTGGGTTAATTTGCATACTTGCTTCTGATTGGCTGGTGGGTGTGGCTTGAGTGTAGGAGAGGGACAGTTAATTTACATGTTTCTCTTTTATTATATAGGATATATAAAGACTAGAGGCCCGGTGCACGAAATTTGTGCACTAGATGGGGGGGGTGTCCCTCAGCCCAGCCTGCACCCTCTCCAATCTGAGACCACTTGGGGGATGTCCGACTGCTGGTTTAGGCCCCATCCCTATGGTGGGATCGGGCCTAAACCGTCAGTCTGACATCCCTCTCACAATCCGGGACTGCTGGCTCCCAACCACTCACCTCGCTGCCTGCCTGATTGCCCCTAACTGCTTCTGCCTCTGAGCCTGATCACCCCTAACCACTTTCCTTCCAGCCTGATCGACGCCTACCTGCTCCACTGCTGGCCTGATTGCCTCCAACTGCCCTCCCTTGCCAGCCTGTTCACCCCTAACTGCCCTCCCTTACTGGCCTGGTCGTCCCTAGCTGCACTCCACTGCTGGCCTGATTGCCCACAACTGCCCTTCCCTGCCGGCCATCTTGTGACCATATGGGGTTGGCCATTTTGTACAAGGGTGCGACGGTCAATTTGCATATAACCTCTTTATTATATAGGATAATGGCCACAGTAAAATTAATTAAACGTCTTTCCCCATTTGAAGTTGCCTGATATTTTTTTTTTTTTAAATATATTTTATTGATCTTTTCACAGAGAGGAAGGGAGAGAGATAGAGAGTTAGAAACATCGATGAGAGAGAAACATTGATCAGCTGCCTCCTGCACATCTCCCACTGGGGATGTGTACGCAACCCAGGTACATGCCCTTGACCGGAATCGAACCTGGGACCTTTCAGTCTGCAGGCCGACGCTCTATTCACTGAGCCAAACCGGTTTCGGCATTGCCTGATATTTTTATGCTGTGAATGCTTAAGACCTACTCTCAATAAATTTCAACTATATCACATTATTAACTGTAGTCATCATGCTCTTAAGTACATCCTTAGAACTCACTCATCTTATAAAGGAAGCTTCCTACCATTTTTTTTTTTAAATACATTTTATTGATTTTTTACAGAGAGGAAGGGAGAGGGATAGTTAGAAACATCAATGAGAGAGAAACATCGACCAGCTGCCTCCTGCACACCTCCTGCTGGGGATGTGCCCGCATCCAAGGAACATTCCCTTGACCGGAATCGAACCTGGGACCTTTCAGTCCACAGGCCGACACTCTATCTCAGGGGTGGGCAAACTTTTTGACTCGAGGGCCACAATGGGTTCTTAAACTGGACCGGAGGGCCGGAACAAAAGCATGGATGGAGTGTTTGTGTGAACTAATATAAATTCAAAGTAAACATCATTACATAAAAGGGTACGGTCTTTTTTTTTTTTTAGTTTTATTCATTTCAAAGGGCGAATCCGGCTCGGGCCGTAGTTTGCCCACGGCTGCTCTATCTACTGAGCCAAACCGGTATCGCCCTACCCTTTTTTTGTTTTGTTAATTCTCACCTGAGGATATTTTTTCCATTTCTCTTCAGAGAGAGTAGAAGAGTGGGAGGAGGGGAGGGAGAGAGGGAAACATTGATGTGATGTCTCACATAGACTTGTTGTCTCCAATATGCTCCCGAAGACCCTTCTGTGCTAGGGCTGACGCTCTAAACACTGAGCCACACCGGCCACGGCTGCCCATTTTTTAGTTGGATTGTTCGTTGCTATTTAGTTGTATGAACACCTTGTATATTTTGGCTCTCCCTTATGAGACAGCCTTTACACATATTTTCTCACTTTTCATTTCTTTTTTAAATTTTTTTTATTTTTATTTAAGTATATTTTGCCCAAGGCACTCCCTCTCCCCCGCCCGCCTCACTTTTCATTTCTGATGACTGCTTTCTTTGCTGTGCAGATGCCTTTTAGTTTGATGTAGCTCAGCTCCTGTATTTTTGTCTTTGTTGTCTGCTGGTGACATCCAAGAACATCATTGCCAAAACCAATGTCCAGGACCTCTCTTCCCCAAGGAGTTTTAATTTTCATGTCACATTTAGGTTTTTAATGCATTTGAGTTAATTTTTGTGAGCCGTGTAAGGTGGGGCCCCAGTTTCTTTCTTGCAAGTGCATATCCCGTTTTCTCAACATCGTTTTTCATTGGTTTATGTTTAGAGACACAGAGCAAGTGAGAGAGAGGGAGTGAATTAGAGAGAGAAACATTGATTTGCTCTTACACTTATTTACACATTCATTGGTTGTTTCTTATATGTGCCCTGACCGGGGATTGAACCCACAACCTTGGCTTATCTGAACAATGTTCTAACCAACTGACCGACCTGGCCAGGGTCCAACACTGTTTATTGAAGACACTTTTTTTTCCATTTTGTGTGTTTGGACCTTGTCAAAGAGTACTTGACCACCACATATGTGGGTTTCTTTCTGGGCTGCATGTATTCTGTTCTTAGACCTGTGTGTCTATTTGTGTTAGTTTTGATTAATTTGTTTTGTAATATGGTTTAAATCATGAAGTTTCATGCCTGTAACTCTAGTGATGATCTTGTTTATCAAAATTGCTTTGACGGTTAGAAATCATCTGTAGTTTGAGTTTTAGGATTTGTTTTCTATTTCTGGTAAAAATTCCATTGGATTTTGGTAGAGAGTGCATGGAATCAGGTTGCTTTGGTTAGTAGAGATATTTTAACAATAATTCTTCCTATCGAAGAACACAGGATGTCTTTTCATTAATTTGAGTCTTCAGTTCTTTTCATCAGTTGTCTTATGGTTTTCATTGTCCAGATCTTTCACCTTCTTTATTAAATTTATTGCTAAATATTTTATTGTTTTTAATGGTATTATAAATGAGATTGATTTCTAAATTCCTTATTCAGATATTTTTTTGTTAGTGTGAAGATGCAATTGACTTGTATGTGGATTTGGAATGCTGCAAATCTATTGGGCTTATTTATTCCTGCTGGAGGTGTTTTGGTGGAGTTTTTAGGATGTCCTTTATATGAGATAATGTCATCTGCAAACACAGGCAGTTTTACTCCCTTTATATGTGTGTGTATGTTTTATTTCAGAGAGCAAGGGAGAGGAGAGAGAGATAGAAATATCAGTGATGAGAGAGAATCATTGTTCGGCTGCTTCTTGCATGCCCCCCTACTGGGGACTAAGCCTGTTACCTGTGCATGTGCCTTGACTGGGAATCGAACTGTGACCTCCTGATTCCTAGGTTGACGCCCAACCACTGAGCGACACTGACTGGGTAATTTTAAATGTTTTTAAATTTCATTCAGGGATACTTTCTCCAGTGATTTTTAAAGAGAGTGAAAGAGAAGGAGGAGGAGAGGAGAGAGAAACATCGATGTGAGAGAGACATGTTGACCCGGTTACCTCCTGCACTGGTGGGCTATGGACCCACAGCCTAGGCTTGTAACCTGACCAGGAAAGGAGCCTGTGACCCCTTCTTCCAAGGGCGGAGGCTCTAATCACTTAACAACACGGGCCATGGTGATTTATCTTTTTTGTTATAAAGGAAGAGAGGAATGGAGAGTGAGAAAGAGAGATGGGGAAACTTCAGTTTATTGTTCCACTTATTTATGCATTCTTTTATTCCTTCTTTATGTGTCCTGATTGGAGATCAAACCTGCAATCTTGGCGTATTAGGCCAACATTCTAACCAATTGAGATACCCAACCCAGGCCTCTACATCTAATATTTTGTGTGGTTTTTATCATGAAAGAATTATGAATTTTGTTAAATGCTTTTTTGCATCTATTGTGATGATAAGATTTTTTTCGCCTTCATTCTGTTAATGTGCTAAAGCACATTTATTGATTTTGTTCATGATGAACCATTCTTGCACTCGAGAGATAAATCCCATGTAATTACAGTTTATGATTTTTTTTATATGCTGGTGACTTTGTTTGCTATTAATTTGTTGAGGGTTTGTTGTTCTTTTATATCTATATTCATCAGGGATGTGAGGCTGTAATAGTCTTTTCTTATAGTGTCATTATCTGGCTTTGGTGTCAGGTTATTGCTGGTCACCTAAAACAAATTTGGAAATTTTTAAAATTCCGTCTCTCTCCCTCTTTCTCTCTCTCTATTTAATCTATATATGTTTGTATATATAGATAGAGATATATAAAGATATAGAGATATAGATAGTATTTTTTTATAAATATTTTTTATTGATTTCTGAGAGGGAAAGAGGGATAGAAGCATCAATAATGAGAGAGAATTGGTCAGCTGCCTCCTGCACACCCTACTGGGGATCAAGGCCGCAACCCAGGCACATGCCCTTGACCTGAATCGAACTTGGGACCCTTAAGTCCGCAGGCCAGTGCTCTTACCTACAGACCCAATCAGCTAGGGAAGTGGTGTGTTTTTATTCCTCTGTCTTTTGCATATCTACTATTGCATTTTGCTTTGTGATTACTATAGGCTTATATAAAATCTTATAATTAAAACTTTCTATTTTAAGGTATCAACTTCAATTGCAAAGCAAAACTCTACGTTTTGTTGTTGTTAATCCTCACCTGAGGATATTATTTCCCATTGATTTTTAGAGAGAGTAGAAGGGAGGGGGAGAGACAGGGAGAGAAACATGCATTTGAGAGAGACACTTCGATTGGTTGCCTACCTCATGCTCCCCAACTGGCACCAGGGATAGAGCCTGCAGCTGAGGTGCATGCCCTTGACCGGGAAACCGACCCGGACCCCTTCAGGCTCATCCTTTATCCACTGAGCCAAACTGGGTACGGACAAAACCCTACTCTTACATCCCCCTTCCCCATAATTTTGATGTCCATTTCACATCTTTTATATTTCGTAACCATTAGCAAATGAGAGTATTTTGAATTTAACTGTATACTTTATCAGTTTAGTTGATATTTTTATGTTACTAGCTAGTATACTTTCATTTTAGCTTGAACTACTTGCTGTAGCATTTCTCATAGGCTAGGGGAAGTGTTGATGAACTCCCTCGGCTTTTGTTTGCCTGGGAAAGTGTCTCACCTTCATTTCTCAAGGGCACCTTTGCGAGCAAAGTATCTGAGCTTGCAGTTTTGTCCTGTAAGCATTTATGACGTACCGGCCCACTCTCTTTGGGAGTGCAGTGTTTCAGCTAAGAAAACCACTCCTGCCTTTATCACCCTGGTATTAATGAGATGAGTTTCTTTTTCCTTGCAGCTTTCAAAATTCTCTTTGTCATTTCTTTTTGACTTTTATTCTAATGTTTCTTGGTGCAGCCTTTTTTGAATTGAATCTGTTTTTGGATTTATGAGCCTCATGCACTTAGGTGACTGCTTCTATCTCCAGATTTTCTGAGTTTGTTTCCATTATTTAAAATTTTTGTTTTTGTTGATCCACATTTGAGGATATTTTCCCACTGAATTTTAGAGAGAGTGGAAAGGGGAGGGGGAGAGACAGAAACATCAATGTGAGAGAGACACATCGATTGGTTGTCTTATGTACATGCCCCATCCAAGTACATGCCCTTGACTTTAATTGAACCCAGGACTCTTCATTCTGCAGGCCGACCCTTTATCCACTAAGCCAAATCAGCTAGGGCCATTATTTAAATAAGCTTTCTATCCCTTTTTTCTGTCTTCTCTTTCTAGAACTCCCATAACGTGAATATCGTTATTTCATGACAACCCATAATTCATGTACGATTTCTTTATTCTCTTTTTCTAAATTTGTTTTGACTGCGTAATATCAAAGGACCAACATTCATCTTCAGAATCATTGTTTTGATTGATCAAGTGAGCTATTGATGCTCTCTATAGCATTTTTTCATTTCATTTATTTTTCAGCACAATAATTTTCATTTTCTCTTGTATATTTTCTATTTCTTTGATGAAAAATCTTATTTTGTTTGTATAGCGTTTTCTGGTCTTTTTTTAATTTGCATTTTTATTTTTTAAATTGATTTTACAGAAGGAGAAGCGGGGGGTGAGAGAGAGAGAAACATTGATGTGAGAGAGACATTGATTTGTTGCCTCTTGTACGCACCCTTGTCTGGGGATCTAACCCACAACATAGGTATGTGCCCTGACTGATAATCAAACTTGTTGCCTTCCTGTGATTAGGACTGCACTCCAACTAACTGAGCTATCTCAGCCAGGGCAATTGTGTGTCCTTTATTTTATTTTATTTATTTCTAGCTTCCTGGGCTTGCTTAAATTATTTATTTTGAAATCCTTTTCTGACCATACACAGATGTGCATTTCTTTGGAGTGATTGTTAAATTTGTGTGTTCCTTTGGTTGGTGGGGTGTCATGTTTCCTTGATTTTTGAAAAAATGTTTTGTTTGCATGTTTGTTTTTTGTAGCCTTGTGTTGATGTCTGTACATTTCATAGGGTGAATTACTTTGACTTTTCTGGAACGGTTTTGGTGGGAAGAGCTTCGCCTGTGTTGGGGTGTCACTGTGCGGACTTGGTTGGTGTTGCAGTTCTGACTCTAAGGCCAAACCGAGTAATGTCTGCAGCTGTGTAACCTGAAGTCAGTGTTAGTGAAATTGCAGGTTCCTCAGTAGCTAAGGCTTTGTGTGCTCACACCTGTGGAGAGGATGGCTGTAGACAACCTGATTTTGTTCTCTCAAGGGAAATGTTTTTGGCTCAGTTGTTCCCTTTAGGTCAGGGGTCCTCAGACTTTTTAAACAGGGGGCAAGTTCACTGTCCCTCAGACCGTTGGAGGGCCGGACTATAGTTTAAAAAAAACTATGAACAAATTCCTATGCACACTGCACCTATCTTATTTTGAAGTAAAAAAACAAAACGGGAACAAATACAATATTTGTATTTGCATGTGGCCCGCGGGCCGTAGTTTGAGGACCCCTGCTTTAGGTGCTGAGTGCAGGGTGTCCTCGTGGTGATGGGGGAATTCGTGTCTGATTGTAAGAGCCCCCAGTGGCATTGACTTTGCTCTGTGAGATGCAGTCCCACACTGATCAGTGATCTCGCCTGTGAGCAGAGCACAGGGACACATACAAGGAGCTAGTGTCTGAGGGCTCAGCTACTCCATATTGCCCACGGCTTTGGTGCCTGAGAACTGGGCATTCCTGTGACAGCAATGGGGTCAGGTTATCTAATATTGGCATTTCAGGAACAGTTGTGGCTCTGGGGTCTGGCGGGTATGGGGTGGGGCCTCTAGAGAAGGCAGCTGGGATCCATGCCTGCGGTCACTCGGCCAAGTCTGCTGTGCAAACTGTGGGTGTCCTCAGATGTAGCGCGAGCTGTTGAGGGTCCTTCTGGAAAAGGTTTCTCGTCCTCTGCAGAGCTGGACGGTGGCAATGGAATGGCATTTGCCCTTGGCTGATACACATGGCTCCCCCTTTCTTACTTCTTTTTCTTTTCCAGATGTCTTCACTATGCTGGTGTTTATTCTTTGTGTGTGTATTCTCCTTTTTATGCTCCATGGGCTGCTGTTGTGTCTTAATTATGTTCTGGAGAACTCTAAGGGCAAATTTTGCTCATAAAGAGCTGCCTTAATTTTTTGTTGTTGGTGACAAAAGCTGGTTTCCTCTACGACATTGCTGACGTTACTCACCAGATGTGTTTCTGGGTGTGTTGTGTGCTGAGTTACTCTGGAACAGACCTCTCCATTCACATGTTCTGTTTTTTCGGTGTATCATCCATGTTGTATGTAGTTGCCCTGCTAGGACTTTTGGGGAAGAGTCCTTTCTGCGTGTATCACAGGATGTGTCTCTCTCCAGCCATGGCCAAGTGGGGTCACAGAGGGTGTGGTCCTAGTGACTGGTTGTTGTGAAAATTGAGTTGTCAGGACATTATTCAGATCATACCATGAACCTGTCTTTGCTCAACCAGAGGGTTTGTGTCATTGCCAATAGCCAGACCCATTTCCCCTCTTCCTCTTGCAGCTTTGGCACTTTCCCGTGTCTACTGTGGTTTCTAGCCCAGGGATAGTGCCCCCTCCCTGGACTCCCATCTCGCCTGCTCTCTCACCGCTCTTTCCTCAGTGCTCTTCAACACTGCCCCTCACGTATGTGCTGTGAGGTGTTGAAAGTGTCTGTATTGACCTTGGACAGCAGCTAGTGTTTGCATAGTAATGTTCTTACATGCATGTTTCTCCCCAGCTCTGCTCCAGCAGCAGAGAAGGATATGCAGGACTCCGTTGCAATAGGAAATGCATTGTATGCTGTGCCTCTCTTTGTTGTGTCAGACCCATATCCTTCCCCTGGTGTGTTTTCACCATTTTCTGACCTTAGAAGCTGAGAAGCACAGAATAGTCAGCCAGTCCTTCAACTGAATTTTCTTCCTTTGCAAAGCATTTCATATATAGATGTGTTTCTCCCTCCCCTTTAGTCAACATGTAATTCAAAAGCGTTTCTTTGTGCTCAGGTTGCTGCTGTGGAGCCGACGATGTGGAAGCACCCGGCGAACAGAGGGTTTCTGTGGGAATCTCACGGGGGAAGAATCCTCAGACAGCCTCGTCTTCCCAGAAGAGACACCCCTGCGAGAGTTGCGGGCCAGTCTTGAGGGACATTTTCCACTTGGTCGAGCATCAGGGGACACAGCACAGCCAGAAACTGCTGAGGTGTGGGGCGTGCGCAAAACGATTTTATTTCAGTGTAAACGGTCACCAGCTTAAGGAGCAGCACATGGGAGGGGAGCCCTTCAGACGTCGTGCGGACAAGGCCTCATTCGTGAAGAGCGACAGCACCCACCTGTCAGGGAAGACCTTGGCCTCTGAGCAGAATGAGAGGGACTTCCTGCCCAGCTTGGGACATCGGCAGCCACCGCTCCCTCATAAAGCGAAGGAGCCGAAGGAGGGCCCCAGTGGGAAGCACCTTCTCAGAGCAGAACAAGCCTTCACCACCCAGGGAAATGCAAAAAGGCCTTTAACCCCAAACGCCTGCTTGTTCAGGACCAAGATGTCTATATTGCAAGAAAATGTTTTGTGTGCAGTGAATGTGGAAAAATATTCAGGTACAAAGCCTCATTTGTTACTCACTGCAGAGTCCACACTGAAAAAAGTATTTATGTGTGTGACAAAGGTGGGAAAACCTTTAGGGGACGCTCAACCCTCAGTCAGCATCGAAAAATTGATACAGGTCCAAGGCAGTACACGTGCAGCAAATGTGGAAAATCCTTAAGCTACAAACCTGTCCTCATTAATACCCAGGAACAACACAGTGGCGAAAACAGTTATGTGTGTGGTGAATGTTTGCAACCGTTTAGTCATAGTTCAGTGTCCATTGAATATCAGAAAGTTCAAACACAAGAAAAACCGTATAAGTGTAATGACTGTGCAAAATCGTTTACCTCTCTCGCTGCCCTCAGTTATCATCAGAGCTCTCACACAGGAGAAAGACCTTATGGGTGCAGTGATTGTGGGAAATCTTTTATCTCTAGGTCTGACCTCCGTTATCATCAGAGAGTTCACACTGGAGAAAGGCCTCATGAGTGCAGTGAATGTGGGAAATCTTTTATCACCCGTACAGCTCTTCGTTATCATCAGAGAGTTCACACTGGGGAAAGGCCTTATGAATGTAGTGAATGTGGGAAGTCCTTTACCCGAAGGAATAACCTCCTTATACACCTTAGAGTTCATTCAGGCTACAGGCCTTATGAGTGCGGTGAATGTGGGAAATCGTTTACCTTTAGTTCTAGCCTCCGTTATCATCATAGAGTTCACACTGGAGAAAGGCCTTATGACTGCAGCGAGTGTGGGAAATCCTTTAACAATAGGTGGACACTTGTTAGACACCAGAGGATTCACACAGGAGAAAAGCCTTACGTATGCAGCAATTGTGGCAAATCTTTTACTTGTAGTTCCACACTTCAGTATCATGAGCGAGGCCACCTTGGGAAAAGGCCTTATGAGTGCACTGAGTGTGGGAGATCTTTTACTACTAGCTCTGCCCTCCGTTATCATCAGAGTGTTCACACAGGAGAAAGGCCTTATGAGTGCAGTGAATGTGGGAAATCTTTTATCTCCAGATCTGACTTCCAGTATCATCAGAAAACTCACTCAGGAGAAAGGCCTTACGAGTGTAATGAATGTGGAAAATCCTTTATTCGAAGAAATAACCTCATTTTACACCAGAGAGTACACACGGGAGAAAGACCTTATGAGTGTAGTGAATGTGGAAAATCTTTTAACAATAAGTCGACACTCATTCAACACCGGAGAGTTCACACAGGAGAAAAACCTTATGTGTGCACTGAATGTGGAAAGTCCTTTACTTCTAGCTCCACCCTCTCCTATCATCTGAGAACTCATGCGGGAAAAAGGCCTTATGCATGTAGTGAATGTGGGAAATCATTTACATCTAGTTCCACCCTCAATTACCATCAGAGAGTTCACACAGGAGAAAGGCCTTATAAATGCAGTCAATGTGGAAAATCTTTTACTTTTAGTTCGAGCCTCCGTTATCATCACAGAGTTCACACTGGAGAGAGGCCATATGAATGCAGTGAATGTGGGAAAACTTTTAAGGATAGATCACAGTTCACTAAACACCAGAGAGGTCACACTGGAGAGAGACCTTATGAGTGTAATGAATGTGGGAAATCTTTTAGCCACAAATCTTCCCTCTCAATACACCAGAAAACTCATAATAGAGAAAGGTCTTACAAGTGTGGCGAGTGTGGTAAGTCTTTTACCTCTACCTCTGGTCTTGGTTATCATCGGAGACTTCACAGGGGAGAAAGGCCCTACCAGTGCATTGAATGTGGGAAGTCTTTTACCAGCAGTTCGATACTTGTTCGACACCAGAGAGTTCACACAGGAGAAAGACCTTATGAGTGTAGTGAATGTGGGAAATGCTTTGCCAGTAGTGACACACTTTCTTATCACGAGAGAGTTCACACAGGAAAAAAGCCTTACAAATGCAGTCAGTGTGGAAAATCTTTTGCCTCTGGTTCCACCCTCCGTTATCATCAGAGAGTTCACACAGGAGAAAGGCCTTATGAGTGCAGTGAATGTGGGAAATCTTTTATCTGTAGTTCCAAACTTCGTTATCACCATCGAGTTCACACTGGTGAAAGGCCTTATGAATGCAGTGAATGTGGAAAACTGTTTAGGGATAGTTCCCAATTCAATCAACACCGGAGAGGTCACACTGGAGAAAGACCTCATGAGTGCAATGAATGTGGGAAACTTTTTATACGAAAATCTACGCTCTCTCAACATCAGAGAGTTCACATGAGGGAAAGGCCTTAGAAGTGCTAGAGACGTGCAATTTTCTGTTCAGTGTAAAAGCCCTAGAGGAAATTCTTTCAGAACTCATTTGTCTGAATTGAGACTCATACGTCTGAATATGTACAGTGGGTAGATTCCCCGTAAGTTTCATTTACGAGAAGCCTGTGTAAATACGTTATACTCTCTTGATTGGCCAGGGCTCTTCCTAGGTTTATGTGGCTAAAGTTCTTTAACCTTTCCCACTGGCATGTCCTTAGAATTTTTGCAACAGTCATGGCCTAATGTGTTCTGGGAAGCTGACCTCTGGTTTCATATATTGTAGAAATCTAGGAATAACCAAACCCTCAGGGGTCAGCTTTCCCTTTATGACTAATGTGGACATGGATTTCAGTGAATATCCTGACTTCTGCTTCAAGCTTACAGAGAAATGACTACCGGTTCCAGGGATGTGTTGGTCTCACATGATACTTGTGATGGAATTTACCAGCTTCCAGTTCATGTATTTGGAAGTGCCTATTGCTCATTGCTTTGCCTTGTGAAACAGTCGAGGCCTTGTATTTTCTTTGTTGTTATTCCTCACCTGAGGGTATTTTTTCCGTTGGATTTTAGAGAAAGTGGAAGGGAAGGTGAGAGACAGAAACATCAGTGTGAGAGAGACAGATTGGATGAGTTGACTCCCACACATATTCCGATCAGATGCCAAGGACTAAACTTACAACCCAGGTACATGCCATTGACTAGGATCAACCTGAGATAATTCAGTATGTGGGCCAATGCTCTAACCATTGAGTCATACCTGCAAGGGCGAAAAGACATCTTTAATATGGGAAACCAAAATCAGGGTATTATGCTCTCTTTTTATGTCTAAAATGTACTTTGGGTAAACATAAAGTTAGGAAAACTTAGAGATGATTTCTATTTAATAAGTGCTAACATCCTGATAAAGTTTTATAGAATGCAGACATGTCTCAACAGCTCATAAAATAATTGATTTAGCCCAAAATCATCAATTACTTCAACCAAATATATTCAATGACAGCCGGCAGAGTAGACAAAATTTCAATGGGTAAAAATTATATTGGATGAAAAACCTTTTAACAGTTAAACTCACTATGCAATGTTCACAACACAAAAATGACACTGATACTTCATAGCATCTGTGCCTAAAGCAATCAAAAGTCTGAGCTCTGCCTGTGCAGCAGTGTGGCTAGAATCAAGGAGGATTTGATCGAATGCCATTGGCTCCAACTATGTATTTATTGCAAACAAAGGAGAACAAGTTAAGGACATCCAAGGTGTGCCATACACGCGTTCCGGAAAGACAAGTGTTTGGTTCCGGAACAACTGTGGTAAAGCCAGTCACACAAGTTTAATGGTTCACCATGCACATAAAAATTACATTTACACTCTACATCACTGTAGTCTATGAAATGTGCGATACCATTATGTTTTCAAGCAATAATGTACATAATTTAAACATTTGCCCAAGCCAGTGTGCTACAGTGGTTTGAGCATTGACCTATGCACCAGAAAGGTAGCAGGTTTGATTCCAGGTCAAGGGCAGGTACCTGGGTTGCAGGTTCCATCCCCAGTCGCCAATGAGGCCTTTAGGGGAAGCAATCCCTGTGTCTCATGCTGATGGTCCTCTCTTTTTTCCCTTCTCCTGACCCTCCACTCTAAAAACCAATGGAATAAATATCATCTGGTGAGGATTTTTTTTTATTATTATGAGAAATAATAAAGCAATGTATGACAAGAGTAGAAAAATGTCAAAACATTTCCCAGAAATTACAAAAATGTTACTCCATTGTGGGTCCATTCACAGCCCTGGTCACTTGCTCCCGGCAATGATACAACTCTTACACTTCAACAAAAGGAAGACCATCCAATTCAAAAAAATGGGCAAGGGACCTAAATAGACATTTATCCCAAGATGATGTACAGATGATTAATATCCTATATAATAAAAAGCTAATATGCAAATAGGCTGAATGTCAGAACAACGGGTCACTATGACGTGGGCTGACTACCAGGAGGCGCATTGGCTGAGGCAGGATGGTGTAGCAGGTGAGCAGTTGTGCCAGACCAAGATGGGGTGCTGGTCACAGTCATCAGGGCGAGCCTCTGGTGGTTACTGAAAATTCTTTGCTCCTGCACGCCACAGCCCCCTTGCACCCACTGCTGGCCCCTGGCGCTGGCCCCATTCGCTCAGTGCCGTCGGCGTGCGAGTGGTGGCTGCTGGCCCCAATCGCCTCTGAGGACTTCTCCATCTCCCCCTGCTCCTGAAGGGCGATCGGGCCCATCAGCTGCTGCTCGCACCCGCAGCTGGCAGTGGCCCCACTTACACCTGCTGCCAGTGCCACCTGCAGGTGTGAACAAGGCCAGTGCCATCAGTGGGTGTGAGAGGTGGCAGCAGGAGTGGGGCTGCAGCGGGAAGGGCTGGGCAGGGGCACGGAGAATGGGCTGAGACCTGGTCCTGTGCCCACTGCAGCGTCATGGCCCACAGTTCCTTTTAAGGTGCACAGATTTGTGCACTGGGACCCTAGTATGTACATGAAAAAGTGGTCCAGGTCAATGTAATGAAGTATTACCTCACAACTACTAGACTGGCTGCTTTGAATAAATCCGCAAAACAAGTGCTGGTGAGGAGGCAGACAAGAGGGTACTTGGTGCTCTGCTGGTGGGAATGCACATGGTGCAGTCACGTGGAAAGAGGATGGAGTTTCTTCAAAAAACTAAAAATGAAACTGCTGTTTCACCCACCATCCCTATTTCTGGGAATGCTTCCTAAGAGTCCTGAAACATATAGGAAAGAATATATGCACCTCTGTGTTCATAGCAGCATTTACAATAGTTAAGATCTGGAAGCAGCCCAAGTGTCCACCAGTGGATGAGTGGGTAAAAAAGCTGTGATGTGTTTACACAATGGGACACTATGGGGCTGTAAAAAAGAAAGATCTCTTACCAACATAGATAGACCTGGAGATTGATGCTAAGTGAAATAAGCAGTTAAAGACAGATGTCACATGATGTTGCTTATACGTGGGATCTGATGAACAAAATAAACTGAGGAAATATGTTCTGATGCATGGGACAGATCTGAGAATAAGGGTGGGGGTAGAGGTGGGGCGGGGTGGAGGGTCTAAAGGGGTGTATGGGAGACGTTTGTTCTGTCAACAATAACAAATAAATTTAAAATATAAAATAGTCTCCAGCACACTGCTTCTGGCACGGTGATTATAGGCCTGGTCTGACACTCCAGGGAATCTCCTGGGACAAGAACATTTTTCAGGTTTTTTTTTGTCTGGGGAACATCTTCCAGTTGTAGTAAAATCTCTTGCCCTGGCTGGTTTTGTTCAGTGGATAGAGCATCGGCCTGCGGACTGAAGGATTCCAGGTTCCATTCAGGTAAAGGGTACATGCCCAGGTTGTGGGCTCCACCCCCAGTGGGCGGGGGGGGGGCGGTGTGTAGGAGGCAGCCGATTGATGGTTCTCTCTCATCATTGATGTTTCTCCCTCTCCCTCTCTGAAATCAATAAAAATGTTTCTTTTTAAAAAATCTCTTTCTCAATTCCCTTAAATGTGAGCTCTTAAATTCTTCAGGATTTCATACTTGTTCTTCCTGGGTGCTGCTGTTTTTATATTTTCACACCTGTGTCCTGTAACTTAAAATATTTCTTTTTAATCTACTGGCTACTCCTTCCACAAAGGCTTTGCACAGCCTGCCTGAGAACACCCATATTCACTGATGTATAACAAAATGAAGTGAGAATCTGAAGCAGATATAATTAGAAAAGTCCCCAACCTGCCACCCTCACTCTTAAGCCTGATCCCTCTCCAGAGAGAACCACTGATATCAGCCTCATATTATCAAGTGAATTACTTTGTCAATGAACAGTAAGCTGTGAAGCAAGTCTCACAACTGCTTCTGTGTGACTGGGACCACGACTCCTTGGTGCCTTCTCTGTTGTGTCTACTCAAACCCCAGTGAGCCCAGCCAGTTTGGCTCAGTGGATAGAGCATTGGCCTGTGGACTGAAGGGTCCCAGGTTAGATTGTCAAGGGTAGATGCCTGGGTTGCAGGCTTAATACCCAGTGGGGGGCGTGCAGGAGGCGGCTGATCAATGATTCTCATCATTGATGTTTCTATCTCTCCCTCTCCCTTCCTCTCTGAAATCAATAAAAATATATATTAAAAAGCAAACACCTGGCCCTAGCCGGTGTGGCTCAGTGGATAGAGCACCGGCCTGTAGAATTAAAGGTCCCAGGTTCGATTCCGGTCAAGGGCATGTACCTTGGTTGTGGACACATCCCCAGTAGGGAGTGTGCAGGAGGCAGCTGATCGATGTTTCTCTCTCATCGATGTTTCTAACTCTCTATCCATCTCCCTTCCTCTCTGTAAAAAATCAATAAAATATATTTTTTTAAAAAAACCACACCCTGTAAACCAGTATAGCATTGACACCAGCCTCTCTCTCCCACTGTTAGCCTTGGCCACCACGTGCTAACAGAAGGTCCAGTTCCTGAACCGAGCTCTGCCCTCTCGCCCGCCCATCGTCCCTCGGGCCTGAATCTCTTCCCAGCAGTTCTTGGTGGCGGGGGGCAGCCCTGGGGACCGGGATGAGAGCGCTAGGGGTTGGACAGGGCCCCTGTCCATCTGCCAGAGCGCTCAGCAGGGTGGGAGCGGAGGGAGGGCGCTGGGGGGCTGCTGACTCAGTTTACACTTTGGTTCCTAATGGATTAAGGAGCGGGGAGGGAGGCAGTAGCATGGGAGGTGGTGCGTGGTCATCAGACTTTGGGTCCCAGGATCTCCCAATATTTGCGATCCGCTCCTCCCTTCCGGGCACGAGGTAAGCTTCCCCTGAGAAAGTCACTACATAGGGCCAGCGGGGGGGAGGAGTCCTACTGACGGCTTTAGACAAGCAAGGAAGTGGGCTCCGGACAACTGGTGGACAGACGGACGCACAGGTAGACTCCAGGACTTCGTTAGGGAGGTGGCCGACCCCCGCCCCTCACCTGGCTGCCCTTCACGTGGCCACTCAGGATGCTCTCTGGCCCTGGCGCCACCCCCACCCCCTGGGAACAGTCACTCCCTGCGGGAGAGCATCTGCTACAGCCAGCAGGGCCTTGGCTTGTGCTTCTCTCATTGGTTGGTTGCCTCCTGCAGGCCCCACAGGGGACTGAGTCCACAATGCGCCATGTGCCTTTTCCTGGAATAGAACCATGGCCAACTGGTTCATGGATTGTCACTCAAATACTGAGCAACCCAGGCCAGGCAAGTTCTATTTGTTGTTGTTGTTGTTGTTTGTTTTTAACACTATAAATCAATTGTGGCCAGGTAAGTGATGTAGAGTGTCAACCTGATAAACCAATATTGTGGTTTAGATCTCTGGTCAGGGCACACACAAGCCTCAAACAATGAAAATATAAAGAAATGGAACCACAAATTGATGTTTCTCTCTTTCACTCTCTCTAAAGTAAATAAATAAAAATTTAGCTTTGGCCGAGGACCTCAGTTGGTTAGAATCAAGGTGGTGGGTTTGATCTCCGTCAGGGTACACACAGAACCTCCCAATGAATGCACCAATAAGTGGAAGAAGCCCTGGCTGAGTGGCTCAGGTGGTTGGAGTATCGTCCTGTACACCAAATGTTTGCGGCTTCAATTCCCAGTCAGGGCACATTACCTGGTTTGCAGGTTTGATCCCCAGTCGGGGCACACAGGGAATCAACCAAACAATATTTACTCCCTTCCCTTCCTGTCTCCAAATATCAATAAACATATCCTGGGGTGAGGATTAAAACAACAAAGTTTAACAGCAACAACAAAAACATCAATGTTTCTCTCTCACCCTCTCTAACATTAATAAGTAAAAATATAGAAATAAGAATTTTCAAAATCCTATAAACCCTATGAAGCCCTCCCCAGGTTAAATTAACTTGCTAGAGCCCTTGGTGGCAAACCGACACCAGGTGGAGACCTCACCTCAGTTCAGCAGCAAAAAGGGGGGATTATGGAGAAATCGCCTGTAAGTAGACTACACCAAGATTTAATTACTTTAAATTTTTTCACTTGTGATTCTGATGGCAAGACACCCATGGAAGTACACTGGTGTCAGAATAAGTCAAAGGAAAACGGTCTGGTTAAATGGAAAGATCCTGAGTCTGGGTTATGGAAGGGCCCCGATCCCCTCTTAACATTCAGCCGAGGGTACCCTTGTGTATTTCCAGAAAATTTCTCCAAGCCCATGTGGATTCCCGCAAGAAATATTAGACTTCAACATGGATCCGAGGGAGGAACTGGCCAGGTTAATGAGAACCCTGCACCTGGAGCCTCGCTTTACAGCTGCAGACAATCAACTAGCCCAGCCGCAGACAGCAGCAGCTTCAAACAATCCACTGAAGATAAGGAATGGGAGGGCGAGGAGGATGGGGAACAGCCGGGAGGTCACCTGGGGCATGGTGAAGAAGGTCCAGAAAGCTGAGCGAATTTGTGAGGAGACCAGAACCCCAAAGAATGTCTTTCTCGCCATGCTAGCAGTAATCAGCTGTGCGGTAATAGTACCAGGGGCAAATGGGGAAGTATTTTGGACTTATGTTCCTGACCCACCATGGGTAACACCCCTTACATGGGCTGATCCCCCGCCTAATGTAGTCACCAATAACACCAAATGCCTTGGTCACCCAGGAGGGGTGGGGCAAGGAAGTATATGGGAAAGTATAATTTCACGGGTGTTGCCACCCAGCTTCCCTTCTGTATGACACAGAATCAAACCACTGCTCCTTGGTGTGTAAAATTAAAGAGAGGCTTCTGGCCAGCATGGACACCAAAGGAAGGGGAAGAAAATGCCCAAATACGTCTACTATCACTCCTTGCTCCGGGGAGAGGTGCAGACAATGTAACTGTACTAAGTCACCCCCCGACTAGGCCTTTATGTATAAAGTCTTATGAATGGCATCTCACTGAGGAAGAAATTAATTGGCAAGACTGTTATAGTGACCACCCCACCAGCAGCAAACTTAACAGTTTTTCCTTTGTGGATTGGAGCCCCTACTGGTCTGCATATAGTAACAATCACACCCTAAAATGGGAGGGGAACACATCTTATCTACATGTTAAAGCCAATCACCCCATTTTATGGCGTGGAGGAGGATTTGTTGGATCTCAACTACAACATGACAATTGGCCCCTACAAAATACGCAATGGAAATTAGCTGCTGCACTTGCACCTATCAAATGGTATAGCTTTAATTACGGCACAGATAATTCCATTCATACCTTACGGGGAACTCCCAATAAGACAGTATTTGCCACCGCCTGTGTGTTTGATCCGTTTGTACTCCTCTTAGGCCCCATCCAGATGCACCTTAATGTTACAAGCCATCTGTATGCGGTGTCATGCACAGGCTGCACTCTATCCCACTGCATTAATTCTACATTCCAAACGGACTCCCTTATGATTTTAAAACAACCAGCTTTCGCTTGGGTTCCTACTAACCTAACCGAGCCTTGGGAATCTCATCAAACCTACCAACTGTTACATGATCTGGTAAGAATCTTAAAAAGACAAAAAAGATTTCTTGGAATGTTAATTGCAGGGATCTTTGCCCTCATAATGTTGCTTATTTCTGTGGACATCGCTGCTTCATCCATGGTTCAAACTGTTCAAACTTCTCAGTTTGTGGAACAAGTTAAGGAAAATGTAACTAAGACCTTGTCTATACAAAAGAAAATTGACAGCCAGTTTGAGATTGAATTGTCAGCACTGAAGTCTACAGTCCTGTGGATGGGTGATAAAATCCATGGCCTAGAGCAAAGAATATCCTTGCAGTGTCATTATAATTTTTCTCAGATTTGTGTTACCCCTGTTCCTTATAATAGTACCTTGCACCCTTGGGAATCAGTAAAAAATTACCTTCTTGGCGCTTGGGGTAAAGGTAACACAACCCTTGATATTTTAGAATTACAACAGCATATTGTACAGTTGTCCAAGGCAAACTTACAGACCAATTCCTTAGATGCCTGGCAACAATTTAAAAAGGACATGAAAGAATTCAACCCCTTCCGTTGGATCTCATTACATTTGCCTCTCAGCATAACCACTATTGCTTGTCTCATTTTTCTTCTCATATGCTTATTTCTAGTCTGCAGATGCGGAATGAAGAGTCTTAAAAGGACTCGAACCCTTCAGGCAGCAGTCACCTTTCAAGAATTATTAAGGAAAAGAAACGGGGGAGATGCGGGAGATGCAGGACGCCACCCATTGTCTTCACTAGCAGAGAAGTGCAAACAAGGACCCGGAACGCTGGTGACCCTTGTACCCATGGCAGGGCCTGAGTTATGCACCGACTGTCTCGTCCTGACAGTGGGGGCTCAAGCTATTTCCTGATCAAATAGTCTCAGAGTAAATCCTTCTAATATTTACTGACCTTTAAGATAGCCTGTCTGCTGCTGCAATTACCTGCCTAAGGGCTTTATGTTTAACCAAAGCTGAATAAAAGGCTGGCGAGGCCTGGGCACCAGTGGAGGTCCTTCCTCTTGAGTTGGACTTGCCCGCCTGGTCCCCCCAATATTTCCAAATGACCTCTTGTCTCTTCTCTTTCATTTGTGTGCGGCTCCTCTTCCAGATCCTGAACCCTAAACCACGCGGGACGTGGGGGAGCACACATACAACAACTAACTTTATGGAAAATCTCCCACTGTTGAGTATGGGATTTATGAGCTGAAAGTCCGATTTCTGAAGCCTGAATTTCTTTCAGTGTTGTTAACACTGAACAAGGAAACTACAGTTCCTCCACATCTAAAAACTTCCTCTAATTGTACGCTCATTCGTCCTGAGGCTAGAATTTTTGTTAAATTTATCCACCTTCACAGTACTCAAAGAGCCTTTGTTTTATGTGAACTCTGATGAGTACGAACATGACAATTGCTGATAAAAGATTTCCCACAATCAGTGCATTCATAAGGCCTTTTTCCACTGTGAACTCTCTGATGATAATGGAGTCCAGAGCTATGGGTAAAAGATTTCCCACAATCACTGCACTTATATGGTTTTTCTCCAGTGTGAACTCTCTGATGTTTATAAAGGTCACTGTTCCTGATAAAAGATTTCCCACAGTCATTGCACTCAAAAGGTCGTTCTCCAGTATGAAGTTTCTCATGGTTATGAAGGTCACAGTTCCTGATAAAAGATTTCCCACAATCAGTGCACTTATAAGGTCTTTCTCCGTTGTGAACTCTCTGGTGATAATGGAGTCCAGAGCTATGGATAAAAGATTTCCCACATTCACTGCACTCATACAAACTTTGTCTAGTGTGTAATCTCTGATGATAACAAAAGAGAGATTTCCTCTTAAAAGATTTTCCACATTCGTTACACCCATAAGGCCTTTCAGCAGAGTGAAGTCTCCGATGACGACGAAGGCAGGCTATTCTGGTAAAACACTTTCCACATTCGCTACAGTCAAAAGGTTTTTCTCCAGTGTGAACCCTTTGGTGTTCAATGAGGCTGGAACACTGGGTAAAGGTTTTCCCACATTCGCCACACTCATAAGGCTTTTCTCCAGTGTGAGCCCTTTGGTGGTGAATGAGGCTGGAATTCTGGCTGAAGGATTTCCCACATTCACCACACTCATATGGCTTTTCTCCAGTGTGAACTCTCTGGTGTCTAGTGAGGCCAGCACTTTGGCTAAAGGACTTTCCACATTCACCACACTCATAAGGCTTTTCTCCAGAATGAACTCGACAGTGTTGAATAAGGATCCAATGTTCTTTAAAACATTTTCCACACTCACTGCACTCATATGGCTTTTCCAATGAGGGAACTTTCAGATGATAATTAAGTCCAGAGATTTCTTTAAAATATTTTTTATTTTTGGTGTCTGCAAAACACTGCCTTCCAGTATGGACGGCTTGACCTGGACCAAGTGTGTCGTTGCATCGAATGGCTTTTTTACAGTCTTTCTTGCTATGGTAACTTTTTTTGTTTTGAAATGTCACCCCAGACATGGAGGTTTCACTTGGTTTCGTCCTGGGATGAGGAGCCTGGTGCTGGAGTTGTCCGGAGGCAGTAAGGATGCTGTCTCTAACCTTCTGGGACACACTGAATGTGCAGCTCTTCACAAGTGAGGCCCTGGCCACACACTTTGCTCTCATGTGCTGCTTATGATGCTGGTGAAACTGGGCACTAAAATAAAATGACTTTGCACATGCGCCACATCTCAGCAGTGTCGTACTATATTGCGTTCCCTGCTGCTCAAGCACCTGGAAAATGTCCCTCCAGACTGCAGCACAACACGCACAGGGATGGCTCGTCTGGGAAGACGAAGCTACGTTGGTCTTCGGTGCCTGTGACACTCTTGCAGAAACGCTCTGTTCAGTGGACGCCTCCAGATCCGGACTGCCACAGCAGCAACCTGAACAAAAGGAAAGCCTGGTGAATTACATGTTGGTCCTATAGCAGAAGGTAGTCTTGCTGGGCTGCAGTGGTTCGACCTATGGACCAGGAGGTCAGGATTTGACTCCCAATCAAGGCACATGCCTGGATTACGGGCTTAATCCCCTGTCAGGGGCTTGTAGGAGGCAGCCAAACAATGATTCTCTCTCATCATGGATGTTTCTCTCTCTCACTTTTCCTTCCACTCTGAAATAAATGAAAATATATTTTAAAAAGAAAAAAAAATGGAAATCTCATCATAAATGTCCATCTATCACACCAAGGCATGATTCTATGGAATGATGTTCAAGACACATGTCTTAGAATCTGAGAAAATGGCTTTTATACATTAAATGGTCCCTAAATAGGGGGAGGGGAGGAATCCACAAAGAGAGTAACATGGTCTAGAACAGGGGTGGGCAAACTTTTTGACTCGAGGGCCACAATGGGTTCTTAAACTGGACCGGAGGGCCGGAACAAAAGCATGGATGGAGTGTTTGTGTGAACTAATATAAATTCAAAGTAAACATCATTACATAAAAGGGTACGGTCTTTTTTTTTTTTTTTTTTTTTAGTTTTATTCATTTCAAACGGGCCGGATACGGCCCGCGGGCCGTAGTTTGCCCACGGCTGGGCTAGAATGATACACAACGAGGAAGGATCTATTAGCTGTTCCTCTGCAAATGGCTTCCTACAGGACATTTCTTGCTCATTCCACGAGGCTTTATACAAGAATGTGAATGTGGCCCAGCCAGCATGCCTCAGTGGTTGTGTGTTGAGCTATGAACCAGGAAGTAAAGGTTTGATTCCTGGTTCGGGGACATGCTGGGGTTGAGCTATCGATCCTCAATGTGGGGCCTGTAGGAGGCAGCCAATCAATGATTCCCTCTCATCATTGATGCTTCTATGTCTCTCTCCCATCTCTTTTCCTCTGTGAAATCAATAAAAATATAGTTTTAACAAAAGAATGGCATAAACCCATAAAAATTAACTGAAAAAGAGCAGGTGATGTTCCAGGTCAATACAAAGATATGTGTATATCCAATGCTGATCAGGCAAGATTGGACAGCGGTAAAGAGAGTAAGAGGATAGGCTGACTAGGTGAGCAAACCCACGTGGAAATGGCATGGGTCAAAACAAAAGGGGTGAAGATGCCCCGTTATCTGCAGAGCTTGCACTAGGTGACCCTAGTGGCCTGTTCTGTGATGGTCCTTGAGAAACTTTGCTCTTAGGATCCACAGCAGCCCCTGCAACACTGCACTTTACAAATCAGAGAACCCTATAAAGTATGTTGGCAGAAATTCCGAGAAAAATCCCCTTGGCCACGACTTACCCAATAAACATAACAAAAATCAAGATGACAATAAGTAATATGCACCCAAGGACAGAAAAACTAAGTACATTAAGCAAATAATATCAGATCTGAAAGAAGAAAAAAATATATGTTAATAAAGAACTATAATATTCCTCTTTCACATAGTCTAGATCAGTGGTCGCAAACATTTCAGACCTCATGGACCACTGGTTGGCAACTGCTGGTCTAGATCAATGGTTCCCAAACTTATTTGGCCTACCGCCCACTTTCCAGAAAAAATATTACTCAGCGCCCCCTGGAAATTAATTTTTTTAAATTTTAATAGCAATTAAACAGAAAGATATATGTATTAATGTTTCTACCTTTTTCGTAAAATATAGTAAAGAAAGGTGTAAATTAGAAACATTGAAGTTTGAAATTATGAAGCTATTTATTGAACTCAGAATAGAAAGGTAATACAAAAAAAGTTAAAACAAATGCACCTGTGGCCATCAACGCCCCCCTGGATCGCTGCAGCGCCACCAGGGGGCGGTAGCACCCACTTTGGGAATCACTGGTCTAGATCATCCCATCTGACATGAATACAGAATTACTGAAGTTTAACTACACTTTGGAGGAACTCTAATCCTGAATATAAATAGAAAATTCCATCCAAATGCAGGAGAAAAGGAATTCTTTTTTAAAAAAATATTTATTTTTTATTGATTTGAAAGAGGAAGGGAGAGGGATAGAGAGATAGAAACATCAATGAAAGAAAGAATCATTGATCAGCTGCCTCTTGCATGCCCCCTACTGGGAATCAAGCCTGCAACCCAGGCATGTGGCCGTGGCTGGAATGGAACCTGGGAACCTTCAGTCTGCAGGCCAAAGCTCTATCCACACGGAGCCCAACCGGCTAGGGGGAGAAGAGGAATTCTTGTCAAGCCACACAGGAAACAATCTCTAGGTACATCAAGTTGTTACCGAAAGGGGACTAGGGTGCAGCAGATCTGCCTCAGGCCAGACCATACTGGGTGGGCTTATTAATTTGAGTGGGCAAGATATGTCAGCAGGAGTCCGGGTGATTTTGAGAGTGCACTTATTAAAGCTAGGGACACAGAAACAAAGAAAGAATTTAGCGTAGAAGAAGCAACAGGAGAGAACAGGAGAGCGCTCTGGCCCCTTGGAAAGGTTATGGGAAAGCAGGGTGCCAAGCTGGGCCTGCAGTTAGCTCACTGGGATGTCAGAGACAAGGGGGGAAACGGAGACAGGAGCTCAGCCAGTGTGGCTCAGTAGTTGACCATCAACCTACAAACCAGGAGCTTGTGGTTTGATTCCTCATCAGGGCAAATATCTGGGTTGCACGATTGATCCGTAATGTGGGGCATGCAGGAGGCAGCTGATCAATGATTCTCTCTCTTCATTGATGTTTTTATCTCTCTCCCCCTCTCCCTTCCACTTTGAAATCAATTAAAAGTATATTTTAAAAAATTAAGAAAAAATATTAGAACTGACATATATATAAAATAGAAACAAGAAAGGCAAAAAAAATTAATATCATAACTAAGAACTGATGTTTTTGGGGTTTTTTATTTTATTGTTTGTTAATCCTTTCCTGAGGATATTTTTTCCATTGCTTCAGAGAGAGTGCAAGGGAGGGAGGGAGGCGGAGAGAGGAAATAGAAACACAGATGTGAGACACATTGACTGGTGGACTCCTACAGGGGATGGGAAATGAGCCCACAACCCAGGTACATGCTCTTGATCAAGAATTGAAGTCGAGACCTTTGGATCCCCGGGCCGATGTTCTAACGATTGAGAAACACCAGGTAGGGAGAGCTGTTTTTTGATAAGATGCCCCAAATTGCCAAAACATTAGTTAGACTAAAACAAGAGAAACAAGGTACAAGTAAACAAAAACAGAAATGAAAGACATAACACCCGACACTTTGAACCACAAAGCATCATGAGTTGTTGGGAGATGACATGGCACTGCACACAGAAAATTGTCAAGATTCCACTAAAAACTTCTGAAGTTAATAAGCAAATTCAGAACAGATACAGGACACAAAAATAAGCATACAAACATCACTTCCATTTTTATACACTAACAACAAAATTTTTTAAAATATATTTTTATTGATTTCAGAGAGGAAGGAAGAGGGAGAGAGAAATAGAAACCTCCATGATGAGAGAGAATCATGGATCGGCTGCCTTCTGCAAGTCCCGCAGTGGAGATCGAGCCCACAACCCGGGCATGTGCCCTTGACCGGAATCAAACCCGGGACCTCCAGTTCGCAGCCCGATGCTCTAACCACTGATAGGGCACAACACAATTTCTGATAATGAAATGAAGAAGGCAGACCAATTTACAATACCATCAAAAACAATAAAACACTCAGAAATAAATTCAAACAAAAAG
>NW_005871999.1:41839-53095 GCF_000147115.1 Myotis lucifugus
CGATTCCGGTCAAGGGCAGGCACCCAGGACCATCAGCTCAAACATCCTCTAGTCTGCACACCACTGTGCAACCTCTAGCTGCTTCCCATCTTCACACCCCAGGTTCCCTCCCTCAGGTCTGCCTCCTTTGTCCTGGTGCACAAAAGAGCTACCACTTTTTAAAATTTTTCTTTATTGATTGAATTATTACATATGTGTCCTTATCCCCACATTACCTCCCCCCCCCTCATGCCCTCACCCCCTGGTGTCTGTGTCCATGGTTTAGGCCTAGATGCATGCATACAAGTCCTTTGGTTGATCTCTCCCGCAAGAGCTACCACTTTTTAAAATATATATATTTTATTGATTTTTAAATATATATTTTATTGATTTTTTACAGAGAGGAAGGGAGAGGGATAGAGTTAGAAACATTGATGAGAGAGAAACATCCATCAGCTGCCTCCTGCACACCCCCCACTGGGGATGTGCCCGCAACCCAGGTACATGCCTTTGGCCGGAATCGAACCCAGGACCCTTCAGTCCGCAGGCCGACGCTCTACCCACTGAGCCACACCGGCCAGGGCCGGAGCTCCCACATTTGCAAGCCTCCCTCCCGGGCCTCCCTCCCCGATTTCAGACCCACGCGTCCAGCTGCTCGCGGTCTGTTCCCACTCGCTGTTCCCCGGTGAACCCTCAGCCCCGCCCCCTCTCCCACCCCCGTCACCCCGGTGTCACCCACGAGCGCCTCGCGGTCCTGTTGCGGGGCCCCGGCTGCAGGAGAGAAAGGGCGCCCGCACCCCCACCCCTGGCTGCGGGGTTGGGTGAGGGAGGCGGGGAGGCCCCGGGTGCGCGTTCACCTCAGTCGGGCGCCCCGGCGCGGCCTCCGCCATCGGGGGCGGCGGTCCCCTCCCGCCCGGAAGCGGGTGCCTCGCGGGGTCTCGGGGCTCCGTCCGTCCGTCTGTGCGGCGGGGGCCGCACCTCCTCTGTTCCATCGCCTCAAAACCCCACAGAGAACCCCAAAGACCACAGACCAAACAGGATCCCCGGGGAGGAGGCCGGAAGTCCAGGTGGAAAAATCCCGGAAATGCTTTCCTGCCGATCTCTCCTGGGCGGGACACTGCGCACGGCCTTCTGGGTAATGTAGTTCCAGGCGCTCCAGAGGGCACAGCTAGGACATTAGCCCCTGGAGGGATCCTGGCAGCGGTTCTCAACCTGTGGGTCGCGGCCCCTTTGGGGGTCCAACGACCCTTTCACAGGGGTCGCCTAAGATCATCGGAAAACACATATATAATTACATATTGTTTTTGTGATTAATCACTATGCTTTAATTATGTTCAATTTGTAACAATGAAATTGGGGGTCACCACAACACTAAGGAACTGTATTAACTGTATTGGGGGTCGCGGCATTAGGAAGGTTGAGAACCACTGCTGCAAAGTGAGGCTGCTCCCTGGAGGGAAGGGCTGGCTCCTGGCTCCATTCTGACCCCACCCACCTGGAGACTGGTTACCAGCTCAGCCCCACAAGTCTGTGCACAATCCTCTCCTTAAATGCAAATGGGAAGTCCACATGTTATCTGTGCTTCAGAACAACAGGCTATTTTAAAACATATATATGTTGATTTTTTAATGTTTTTTTAGAACATCTTAAAATTTATTTTTATACTTTATTGAGAGGAAGGGAGAGGGATAGAGAGTTAGAAACACCGATCAGCTGCCTCCTGCACACCTCCTACTGGGGATGTGCCCATAACCCAGGTACATGCCCTTGACCGGAATGGAACCCGGGACCCTTGAGTCCGCAGGCCAACGCTCTATCCACTGAGCCAAGCCGGTCAGGGCGAATTTTGTTTTTTAACACTATAAATCAATTATGGCTGTGTAAACTCATTTGAGTGTCATCTTGATATGCCAAGGTTATGGGTGCGAGCTCCGGTCAGAGCACATACAAGCATAAATAAATGGAACAACAAATTGATGTTTTTCTCTTTCACTCTCTGACATCTTCTCTAATGTGAATAAATGAAAATTTAGCTTTGGCAGGGTCCCTCAGTTGGTTAGAGTGTCATCCCAAATTGCCAAGTGGTGGGTTTGATCTCTGGTCAGGGCACATACAAGAATCTACCAGTGAGTGGATCAATAAGTGGGAGAAACCCTGGCTGAGTGACTCAGTTGGAGCAACCTTCTGTACAAGACAAGTTTACGGGTTTGGTTCTGAGTCAGGGCACATACCTGGTTTGCAGGTTTGATCCCTAGTTGGGGCACATAGGGAAGTCAACCTATCAATGTTTCTCCATTTTGCTCAGTAAGAATCAATACACACACACACACACACACACACACACACACACACAAGAATCAATACACATATCCTCTGGTGAGGATTTAAAAAAAAGGGGGGGGGTGCTAGCCAGTTTGGCCCAGTGGATAGATGTGTAATGAAGGGTCCCATGTTTGATTCTGGTCTAAGGCACATACCCAAGTTCCAGGCTCAATCCCTAGGAGGGAGCGAGCAGAAGGCAGGAGATCAATACTACTCTTTCATCATTTGTCTGTCTGTCTCTCTTTCCTCCCTTTTTCTCTGAAATCAATAAATATATATATTTTTTAAATGGAGCAGCAACAAAAAAAAAGTCAACGTTTCTTTCCCTCTCTTTCTCAAATCAATAACCAAAAATTTAGAAATAATAAATAAGAATTTAAAAGATACTATAGCCTGGCTGGCGTGGCTCAGTGGTTGAGCGTTGACCTATGAATAAGGTCACGGTTTGATTCCTGGTCGGGGCACATGCTCAGGTTGCCGGGTAGATCCCAATAGGGGGTGTGCAGGAGGCAGCTGATCCATGATTCCCTCTCAGCATTGATGTTTCTATCTCCCTCCCTCTCACTTCCTTTCTAAAATCAATGAAAAAAATAAAAATAAAAGATTCCTGCTGATCCCAGAAACAGGTGAAGTTGTCACCCCCAGCTAAGTTTTGAAGGTGGTGTCTAAGTCTTCTAAAACTAAAACTCATAGCATTCAGGCTTCTCACGAGTACCCGAAAACTCTGCGGTCTTTCCAAAAAGGAAGGGGGTAAGCAATGCAAATTCCCCCACCATACTCTACCCTTGGAGGGAGAGAAAGGTTCAGGTCAGGGCAAAAATTGTTCACGTCTTTATACTTGTAGAGCCCAAATATGCTTACAAACTACCCCACAAAGAAAACATGCAAAATTAGAGAGGATTTAAAACAAGAAGGCTTTTATTATGTTAAAAACCCAAAGGACATCGACCCAACCAATCTTCTGACAGAGGCATCAAACAGTGGTAATATTCACCAGAGGTATCTACGATATCATCTACTTAAAAATAATTTCTTTTTTTTTTTTCCTGGAAGCTGCCAGCTGAACTCAGATGATGTTCTCTGGGGTCAACAATGGGTAAGGTCCCAAACAGAGCAAATGAGATGCAGATCTCCTAAGGCTTCACGTTACTCCTAATTTCCTTTAACTAATAAGAGAACAAAGTCAGCTTACCTGAGGACAATAGGATGGTGACTGATGAAAACTGCGGGGACCTGCTCAGTGTTTGTACAGGTAAAATGGATTCTGTCACAGAAATTTGCAGTGATATCCATCTGCACTACGCCCCGGGCAGGTTAGAATGTATAACATAAGCAGGTTAGCATGCTTCCCATGTAACTAAACATTATGGAAAATCTTCCTACTGTTGGGGACAGGATTTATGAGATGAAAGTCAGAAAACTGAAGCCTGAGTTTCCTCCAGTGTGCTTAACACATTGTTTGCAGGTAGTTTTTATCGCGCGCTAATAGGTAGCGCGGGCCATTTTTGCTAATTTTTTTGTGCAAATGGCAACATTCAGTAAAATTACGATAACTTTAGTTTTACATATTTTTTTTCAATGAAACTTTTTGTGATTTACTATAAAATGTATACTGAATTATTTTTCTTAGAATCGCACTGAATGCGTGGCGAGGCAGAGAACTGTGTGAAGGGATGACTCTACGCAGTTGAATAGATTACCATTATACCTGGAAGTACATACATAATTCACCATTGTATGCGTTAGAGACCCAAATTTTGTCCTTTGGAATTCGTATATCTGCATGTTAGCATCCCTTTAGAGCAATAAAAAAGTATAAAAATAAACGTATTTATAGGTTACCAGCATTCTACCGCTAGCCTATAAAAAACGTATCAATACCTGTCCCACGCTCTACTACCAGTCAACGTAAAACGTATAAATACGTTTCCCGCATACAATGTGTTAACACGGAACAAAGAAAGTACATTTCCTACACATCTAAGAACTTACTCTAATGTGTACTCTCATGTGTCCAGAAGTTAGGATTTTGGCTAAAAGATTACCCACATTCACAGCACTCAAAGAGCCTTTCTCTTGTGTGAACTTTCATGTTGAAGAAGATGAGTTTTCCTTATAAAAGATTTGCCACAATTAATGCACTCATAAGGCCTTTCTCCAGTGTGAACTGTGTGGTGGCGACGGAGTCCAGTGCCATACAGAAAAGATTTCCCACATTCCCTGCACTCATATGGCCGATCCCCAGTGTGAACTCTCTGATGATACTGGAGTCCAGATCTACCGGCAAACGATTTCCCACAATCTGCGCACTCGTGTCTTTCCCCACTGTGAACGCTCTGATGATAATTCAGTCCAGAGGCACTGCAAAACGTTCTTCCACAGTCACTGCACTCATATGGCCTTTCTCCAGTGTGAGCTCTCTCATGACGACGAAGGTGGGATATTCTGGTAAAAGATTTCCCACATTCCCTGCACTCATATGGCCGTTCCCCAGTGTGAACACTCTGATGATACAGGAGTCCAGATCTACCGGCAAATGATTTCCCACAATCTGCGCACTCATGTCTTTCCCCACTGTGAACGCTCTGATGGTAATTCAGTCCAGAGGCACTGCAAAACGTTCTTCCACAGTCATTGCACTCATATGGCCTTTCTCCAGTGTGAGCTCTCTGATGCCGACGAAGGTGGGATATTCTGGTAAAAGATTTACCACATTCCCTGCACTCATATGGCCGTTCCCCAGTGTGAACACTCTGATGATACAGGAGTCCAGATCTACCGGCAAATGATTTCCCACAATCTGTGCACTCATAAGGTCTTTCCCCATGGTGAACCCTCTGATGATAATTCAGTCCAGGGGCACTGCAAAAAGTTCTCCCACATTCACTGCACTCATATGGCCTTTCTCCCGTGTGAACTCTCTGATGACGACGAAGGTTGGATATTCTGCTAAAATATTTTCCACATTCACTACACTCATATGGCTTTTGTTCCGTGTGAATTCTCTGGTGTTGAATGAGGCTGGAGCTTTGGCTGAAGAATTTCCCACATTCACCACACTCGTAAGGCTTATCTCCAGTATGAACTCGACTGTGTTGGATAAGGATCGACCGATATCTAAAACATTTCCCGCACTCACTGCATTCATATGGCTTTTCCAACGAGTGGGCTTTCTGATGATCACGAAGGTCAGAGATTCCTTTAAAACAGTTTTTACTTTCAGGGCTCACAACACACTGCCTTCCAGTATGGACAGCTCGGTCTGGAACAAGTGTGTCCTTGCAGCCAATGGCTTTTTTAGATTCTTTCTGGCAAAGGAATTTTTCCCCGTTTTGAAATGTTACCCCAGACAAGGAGAGTTCACTTGGTTTGTCCCTGGTAAGAGGAACCTGTTTCTGAAGTTGTCTTGAGGCAGTAAGGATGCTGTGTCCAACCTTCCGACCGGTAAAAAGCTTCTGGGACACACTGAATGTGCTGCTCTTCACAACGGAGTCCTTGTTCATACCTCTTATCAAACACTCTGCTCTCATGTCCTGCCCATGGTGCTGGTGCAACTCTGCACTGAAATAAAATGGTTTTGCACATGCCCCACACTTCAAGAATTTCAAACTGTGCTGTGTTCCCTGTTGCTCAACAAACTGGAAAATGTCCCTCAAGACAGCACCACAACTCTCACAAGGGTGGCTCTTCTGAGAAGACACAGTTCCTTTGATCCTCTTGGCCTGTGACACTCTTACAGAAACGTTCTGTTCAATGGACGCCTCCGGACCCTGTGTTCCACAGCAGCAACCTGAACAAAAGGAATCGCTGAGTAAATTACACGTTGAGTCGATGGCCAAAGGTTATCTCACCCTGCCGTCGTGTCTCAGTGGTTGAGGGTGGCCTATGAAGCAGGAGGTAATGGTTCGATTCCTGCTCAGGGTGCATGCCCGGGTTGTGGGCCACATTGCCATTAGGGAGTATTCAGGAGGCAGCCGATCAATGATTCTCTCTCATCATTGATGATTACATTTCTCTATCTCTCCCTTCCAATAAAAATCAATGAATATATATTTTAAAAAGATTAAAAAAAAGTAATCTCACTACAAATGTCCATCTCTCGCACGTGGAATGATTCTATGTATTGATTTTCAAGACAAATGACTTAGAATCTGAGGAAATGGCTTTTATACATTAAGTGGTAAATAAATGGGGAGAGGGGAATTCAAGAAAAGAGGAACGTGGTCATAGGATGGGACACAAAATAATGAGGATCAGTCTATTAGCTGTTCCTCTGCAAATCGCATCCTCCAGGACGTTTCCTGCTAGTTCCATAACACTTTATACTAGAATGTGAATGTGGCCCACCCAATTGGAGTCAGTGTTTGAGCATCAAATTATGAATCAGGAGGTTAAGGTTTGGTTCCTGTTCAGGAACAAGGTGGAATTTTATTTTTTAAACATATTTATTGATTTTTTACAGAGAGGAAAGGAGAGGAATAGAGAGTTAGAAACATCAATGAGAGAGAAACATTGATCAGCTGCCTCCTGCACACCCCCGAGTGGGGATGTGCCCGCAACCAAGGTACATGCCCTTGACCGGAATCGAACCCAGGACCCTTGAGTCTGCAGGCTAATGCTCTATCCACTCAGCCAAACCAGCCAGGGCCAAGCCAGAATTTTAAATCCATCTTTAGTGTGGGGCCTGCAGGAAAACGCCAGTCAATGATTCTCTCTCTTCACTGATTTTTCTCCCTCTCTCTCCCTTCCTCTCTGAAATAATTAAAATTATATTTGAGAGGAAAGAAAGAAAAAAAGAAATGGGAATGTACACAAGCCCATAAAAATTAACTGAAAAGGAGTGGATGATGTTCCACATCAACACAAAGATACATGCATATCCAAAGTTCTGCAGGCAGCAGTAAAGTGAGAGAGGGTGGCAGACTGGGTGACCTAACCCACGTGGAAATGGCAGGGGTCAATATACAAGGGTTGAAGATGCTTCAGTTATCTGCGGAGCTTTCACTACTGCGTCCCTAGTGGCCTGCTCTGTGATGGACCTTGGGAAACTTTGTTTTAGGAATCACGAGTACCTCCTGCAACATCGGTGAAACCACCACACCTTACACATCAGAGGAACCTACAGAGCATGTCGGCGTGAGTTCCAATAAAAACCCCATGGCCACGACGTTCCCCATGAAGGTAACAAAAATCAAGAAGATAACAAATTTATGTAACATGCACCCAAAGACAGAAAAACTAAGTACATTCAGCAAATAATATCAGATCTGAAAGCAGAAAAAAGGTTAATAGAGAACTTCAATATTCTCCTTTCACAAAGTCTAGATCAGTGGTTCTCAACCTGTGGGTAGCGACCCCTTTGGCGGTCGAACGACCCTTTCACAGGGGTCGCCTAAGACCATCGGAAAACACATATATAATTACATATTGTTTTTGTGATTGATCACTGTGCTTTAATTATGTTCAATTTGTAACAATGAAATTGGGGGTCACCACAACATGAGGAACTGTAATATAGGGTCGCGGCATGAGGAAGGTTGAGAACCACTGGTCTAGATCATCCCATCTAAAATGAGTAAGCAATTATTGAAGTTTGATTCCTCTTCAGAGGAACTCTAATCCTGAATATATACAGGGAATTATATGCAAATGCAGCAGCAGAGGCCTTCTTGTCAAGCCACACACGAAACATTCTCTCGGTACATCAAGGTGTTACCAAAAGGGGACCAGGGTGCAGCAGGTCTGCCTCAGACCAGACTATACTGCGTGGGTTCTTGAATTAGAGGAGGAAAGGTCCATCAACAGGAGTCCAGGTGACTGTGACACTGCACTTCTTCAAGCGAAGGACATAGAAACGGAGAAAGAACTTAGGGTAGAAGCAGCCACAGGAGAGAACAGGAGAGAGCCTGGACCGTGCTCTGCTCTGGCCCCTTGGAAAAGCTACTGGATAGCAGTGAGCCAAGTGTGGGCTGCGGTTCGCTCAAGGGGAAGTGACGATCAAAATGAGCCCTAGCCGGCTTGGCTCAGTGGATAGAGCATTGGCCTGCAGACTGAAGGGTCCCATGTTCGATTCCGGCCAAGGGCACATGCCTGGTTGCAGGCTCAATCCCCAGTAGGGGGCGTGCAGGAGGCATCCGATCAATGATTCTCTCTCATCATTGATGTTTCTATCTCTCTCTCCTCCCTTCCTCTCTGAAACCAATGAGGAAATATATTTTTTTAAAAAATGGAAGAAGTGAGTCAGGACAGACCTGCTGTTAGCTCACTGGGATGTCAGAGACAAGCGGAAAATGGAGATAGGGTGAAAAGGCCCGTTGCTCCTCTGGTTGCATATCTACAGGGGACCCTTAAAATTTAGAAAAAAAGTGAAAACTACAATCCTTTGCAAGGGGGGTGGGGGTGGTGAGGAGGATGCAGGCGTGCTGAAAGAAGAACACACCAGGAAAAGATGGTCTTACCCTGTGAGGATACAAGAGCAAAATTCTCCAGCATCACCTCGAGGTATAGGCCTCTCTGGGTCTCATCAAGGAGGCGCCATTCCTTCCTGGAGAAATACACGGCGACATCCTCAAAGGCTGCACCGACCTGTCAGAGTGAATACAACTGAGTCAGGAAGAGTCTGTCTGAGATACCACAATCCTCCTCTTCCTCACAACCCACAGTTCTGAGAAGACACCCAGCCCTGGTGCCAGTGCTGCCTGCTCTCTCATCACAGTCCCATTAACCACTCTTATCACCCTCACAACAACAGGCAGGGCAAGGGGAAGGGGAGGGGAGGGGGGCAGGTCAATGCCACCTAAGCTCTGGGCCCTGCCAGAAGGGCTCAATCATTCCTGCCCCGCAAATCCACGGGGATGTCCCAGATCATTCCTGCAGGACGCAGCGAAACATGGGCTGTGCGTCACCCTTAGATCCACACACAGGCGCCCAGGACCATCAGCTCAAACATCCTCTAGTCTGCACACCACTGTGCAACCTCTAGCTGCTTCCCATCTTCACACCCCAGGGTCCCTCCCTCAGCTCTGCATGCTTTGCCCTGGTGCACAAAAGAGCTACCACTTTTGCATGTATCCATCCCGGAGCCCTCCCCTGACCCTGACCCTGACCCTACCATGTGACCAGCTGCTCACTGGATATTTCCACTCACTGTTGAAATTTCTAAAAAATGACCAAAAGAACCTTCTAAAATTCCCCAACAAAATTAACCTTCTTGCCCTAACTGGTTTGGCTCAATGGATAGAGCGTCGGCCTGCGGACTGAAGGGTCCCGGGTTCCATTCCGGTCAAGGGCACGTACCTTGGTTGCAGGCACATCCACAGTAGGGAGTGTGCAGGAGGCAGCTGATCGATGTTTCTCTCTCATTGATGTTTCTAACTCTCTATCCCTCTCCCTTCCTCTCTATAAAAAATCAATAAAAATATATAAAAAATAAAATAAAGTTAAAAAAAATATATATTTTTTTAAAAAAAATTTAACCTTCTACCATCTTCCCCAGCACCGGTGACAGGGCCAGCATCAGTTTGGCTGGTGGGACCAAAAACCGTCTCGTTGTCCTCATCTCCTCCCTTTCTCTGCCGCAGTTGTGTGGACAAAAACTATCCACCTGACAGATAACCTGAAAGGCTCAGGGAAGGCCGGGAGAGTGACCTTGCAAGCACAGAGAGGTGACGCAGCAACAAAGTAAAACTATATTCTGACTTTTTGTGCAATATCACAGATTTTCCTGTTTTTTAAAAAATACATTTTATTGATTTTTTACAGAGAGGAAGGGAGAGGGATAGAGAGTTAGAAACATCGATCAGCCGCCTCCTGCACACTCCCTACTGGGGATGTGCCCGTAACCAAGGTACATGCCCCTGACCGGGATCGAACCCGGGACCCTTCAGTCCGCAGGCGGAAGCTCTATCCACTAAGCCACACCGGTTAGGGCTCACCTTGTTTTATAGGTCACAATCAAAGGAGGAGAGGTACGTGTATTAAGTGAAATCCTTTGGTGATTGATCAGTGAAGCAGGAGAAAGCAAAGGGGAGGGGGACCCTGGGGAATTGGATAAAAAGTGAAATGCTAGACACAGACTTCCTGTGCTTTGCTGGGGAAAGGGTAGGTAACAGTCAACAATTAACGTGATGACCATAACAATGAAGGAGCTGATGGCCCGGGAGAATTCGTTTTTTTGCCCAGGGGGGAATCCTGGAGGTGGTTAATGGGCTGAAAAAGGGGACATATTTTATACTTTCAACCATAAAGATTTTTTAAATAAAAAAATTAAACAAACAAAACATCACAGGAAGATCCTGGCCTAGGACAGGGCTACGCACCACACGCTTCTTGTAGCTAAAGTTTTGATTTCAGACAATCCTTTGAGGTGACTTCCGGTCTTTGGGTTTGCAGGGCGGCCATGCAGGCCTCCCCTGTGCCCGTCAGGTGAGCACGTGGCCCCCTTTCCGGCCACACCCCACTCGTCTGTCCCCTCCCAGGGGCATTGAAAACCCTTCCAAACCTGACACAGCCCTGGCCGGTGTGGCTCAGTGGATAGAGCGTCGGCCTGCGGACTGAAGGGTCCAGGTTCGATTCCGGTCAAGGGCATGGGCCTTGGTTGCGGGCACATCCCCAGTAGGGGGCGGGCAGGAGGCAGCGGATCCATGTTTCTCTCTGATCGATGTTTCTCTCTCCCTCTCCCTTCCTCTCTGTAAAAAAATTTTTAAAAAACACCACAAAAACCAACACAGCCCGTGTCCCCCCTGTTCCCACCCCGCGGCCCCGCGGGAACTCGGAGCGAAGGCACAGCCTCTCCGCCTCCCACACTGTTCGGGGCGCAGGGAGGACGGGACCCCAGACCCCGCGTCCTCCCGGGTCAGCGGCCCCTGCGCGGCTCCCCGGGCGGCCCCTCAGCCCTCACCTCGGGGGTCACCCCCCAGCGCGTGGCGGTCCCGATGCGGGCCGGGGCTGCAGGGT
>NW_005871999.1:53213-112320 GCF_000147115.1 Myotis lucifugus
GGACCGGGACCGGGACCTGGACCCCGTCCTGCCCTGAGCGGGGCCCTCGCGGGTCGGGAGCCGAACCCCCGTGGGCGGCGGGACCAGCGCCTTTCCCGCCGGTTTCCCCTCCGGCGCCTCCACGCGGAGCTGCAGCTGCCATCGCTCCGACCCAGTCAGGTGACCCTGAGGGGAGAAGTGGCGCGAACTGGAGAAACCGGAAGTCCCGCCCTCCGCGCTGGGCGCTATGGAAAACACCTGTCCTGGACCCTGATTGGCTGCGGGCTCTGCACTTCACAGACGGCCTTCTGGGTAATGAGGTTCTGAGGTCCAGGTGGGGCGGTGACCGGGCCTTTCCCACCAGCCTCCAGGACAGCGGTTCTCAACCTGGGGGTCACGGCCCCTTTGAGAGTCGAACGACCCTTTCACAGGGGTTGCCTACGACCATCGGAAAACACATAATTACATATTGTTTTTGTGATTAATCACTATGCTTTATGTTCAGTTTGTAACAATGAAAATACATCCTGCATATCAGATATTTACATGAGGATTCATCACAGTAGCGACATTACAGTTATGAAGGAGCAACAAAAATTAACTAATAAAGAATCTAAAAAAATAAAAATAAATTAAAAAATTAAAAAAACAAAATAATTTTATGGTTGGGGGTCACCACATGAGGAACTGTATTAAAGGGTCGTGGCATTGGGAAGGTTGAGAACCACTGCTCTAGGAGGAAAGGCTGGGACCCACCGCTAGGGACTCTGGGACATGACAGTCGCTGTGCCCAAGGGACTCCTGGGAAATGGCCGAAGAAGGAGGTCATGGAGCCCTGGCCTGGGCGCCCTGGTGATTAGAACATCTTCCCCGGGTGAGGGCTCATGAACCAGCCAAGGAAGGTGTCAACAAGTAGGACCACAAACCGATGCTTCTTTCTCTTTTCTCAATAACTATAAAAAACCGCAAAGTAAACACTTTTAAAATATATATTTTGTTACTGATTTAGGAGCGGAAGGGAGAGGGAGGCAGATAGAAACATCCATGATGAGAGAGAATTATTGATCAGCTGCCTCCTACTTGCCCCCCACTGCAGATGTTTCTTTCAAGTTTGAGAAAATTCCAAATAGGCATCACCTAGCTAGACTAGAGGAAAGGCTTTCCTTGAGCAGAAAGGAAGTAAAATAAGAAAATTATTTAAATGGCAACCGCTTAAATAGTTGCCTCAGTTGTGAGAACCTCGTTTGCTATTTGTGACTGATCTCTCTTAGGTTTCAGTTCTTACCAGTGAGGCATTTACAAGATTTCCCACTGTCCACATGTAGGCTGCGTGGCATTGGAGCCACCTCAGGCTAAGGGCATCCTTGCTGAATGACAGTTCCAAGCCCAAGAAGCAGGTCGCTTCCGTGTCTGAAGGTTCTGGGAATCAAGACCTTATACCAGCAAGCAGCTCGGCCCACTGCAGACACTCAAAGGGTGTCCCCTAGAAACCCAAGCTCAGCTGCCCTTGCTGAGTGAGCACATCGATAGCCCCATGAACTGGAACAGGAGGTAACCCTCCTGGTGTTCACTAGTTAAGTTCTCAAGGTTTCACCTCTGCACCGACCCTGCCCACCAGCACCACCTGGGACTGCTTAGAAATGCTGCTTGTCAGTACCAAGCCCAAGCCTATGGAGTCACTTTGGGGGTGAGCCCCAAGAATCAGCGCTTTGAGGCACCTTTAGGTCGTGCAGACGTAGAGTAAAACAAATCGCACCTCTTGCTGTGGTTCCTGTGGACAGGGCACTGGAGTCCTCTACAGCTGCAACGTTTCACAACTGAGGTTACAAAAGTTGGCAGGACACATTACCTCAATAATCATAATTTTAAAAAACCACAAAGAAACACTTTAGCCCTGGCCGGTTTGGTTCGGTGGAAAGAGCATCGGCCTGGGGACTGAAGGGTCCCGGCTTCAATCCCAGCCAAGAGTATGTCCCAGGGTTGCAGGACCAACCTGTGGTCCTGGTCGGTGCAAATGTAAAGGCAACCAATGAATGTGACTCTCTCACATCAATATTTGTCTCTGTGTGTCTCTCTCGCCCACTTCCATTCTCTAAAAAAATCAATGGAAAAAATATCCTCAGGTGAAGATGAACAAAACAAACACAAACTTGCCCGACAGGTTTGGCTCAGTAGATAGTGTTCCCCGCAGACTGAAGGGTCCCAGGTTCCATTCTGGACAAGAGCACATACCTCAGTTGCAGGTTCCATCCCCAGCCCTGGTCAGGGCCCATGCAGGAAGCAACCAATCAATGTCTCTCTCTCACTTTTATGTTTCTGTCTCTCCCCTTCCCTTCAACTCTCTAAAAATCAATAGGAAATATCCTGGGGTGAGAATTAACAAAACAAAGAAATTTAATACACAAAATGTCCAAATTTCAATTGTTTATTAATAAATTACAAGGCCAATGTATGAAAAAGAATGGTCATTTAAATTGCGTTTTGCACGTGCATAGATTGCAACTTAAATCTAGGAAGGTTGATGGGCAAGTCAAAAGTGTAACATATTAAAAAAAAAAAGTGTAACATATTTACACATCCTTGCTATATAAATGAACTATGGGTAATTTTCAGTCTGCATGTTCAGGGATACCAGTTTCAATAGGAACAGATGGCTCCAGGGTTGTTACACAGAACAGAAATTTGCATATTCTCAGCACACTTTAAGGCAGTGATGGCGAACCTTTTGAGCTCGGCGTGTCAGCATTTGGAAAACCCTAACTTAACTCTGGTGCCGTGTCACATATGGAAATTTTTTGATATTTGCAACCATAGTAAAACAAAGATGTATATTTTAGATATTTATCTTATATGTTTAAGTGCCATTTAACAAAGAAAAATCAACCAAAAAAATGAGTTCGCGTCGGTTCGCCATCACTGCTTGAAGGACTTACTCAAGTGTGAAGTCTCTGATGATAACGAAGTCTGGAATGATCGATAAAAGATTTCCCACATTCACTGCACTCATAAGGCCTTTCTCCTTTGTGAAGTCTCTGATGATAAGAGAGAGTGTCACTATGGACAAAGCATTTCCCACATTCACTGCACTGATAAGGCCGTCCTCCTGTGTGAACTCTCTGGTGTTTAACCATATTTGACCTCGAGCTAAAAGACCACCCACATTGACTACACTGATAAAGTCTTTCTCCTGTGTGCACGATCTGATGATTCTTGAGGATGAAACGCCAGGAAAACGATTTCCCACATTCACTGCACTGATAAGGCCTTTCTCCTGTGTGAATTCTCTGGTGTTGAACCATATTTGACTTCCTGCTAAAAGACTTCCCGCATTGACTACACTGATAAAGTCGTTCTCCTGTGTGCACTATCAGATGATTCTTGAGGTCGATACGACGGGAAAACGATTTCCCACATTCATTGCAGTGATAAGGCCTTTCTCCAGTGTGAAGTCTCTGGTGTGTAATAAGATAAGATTTTTGGGTAAAGCTTTTCCCACATTCACTGCACTGATAAGGCCTTTCTTCTGTATGTGTTTTCTGGTGTTTAACAAGGTAATATTGAAGGGTAAAAGATTTCCCACATTCACTGCACTGATGAGGTCTTTCTCCTGTGTGGATTTTCTGATGACTACAGAGTTTGGATCGAATTGAAAATGATTTCCCACACTCACTGCACTGATAAGGCCTGTCTCCAGTGTGAATTCTCAGATGGTAACGAAGCCCATATTGAGAGGTAAAAGATTTCCTACATAGACTACATTCATAAGACTTTCTTCCACTATGAACTATCTGATGTTGAGTGAGGGAAGACAGTTGGCTAAATGATTTCCGACATTCAAGGGAGTCATAAGGCCTTTCTCCAGAGTGAACTGTCTGTTGTCCAATGAGGATGCATCTACGGCTAAAACATTGTGCACATTCACAGCACAACTCACAGTATTCCCCAGTGTGACTTCTCCAGGGATAAATGAGCACAGATTTTGGGTGAAAGGACTTCCCACAATTCCTGCACTTGTACTGCCTTGGGCCACCACGAAATCTTCGATGCTGATTGAATTTATCACTCTTCACAAGCAGGGCCGTGTCCACACAGCTTCTGAAGGGCTTCTTTGCCAGGTGCTGCTTCTGGTGATTTTGGAAGTTTGCACCCAAATAAAATTGTTTCCTACCTACCTCACACCTGACCACGTTCTGGCTGTGTGGTGTTCCTTGGTGCTCAGCCAACTGGAATATGTCTCTCAAGACTGGACCACAGCTCTCACAGAAGTGGGTCTTCAGGGAAGACAGAGCCGCCTTGGAGGGGCTGGACGGTGACCCTCCTACAGAAGCACTCTGTTCACAGGGAGCATCTGCATCCTCTGATCCACAGCAGGGACCTGAACACAAATAAACGCTGGTGAAGTACAGGTTGGCTAAAGGAATGGGTTAATGCCATCACAAATGTATATTTACCATATGCAGAAATGAGTTTGTGGGATGCTGTTCAACAAAGGGAATTAAAATATGGCCACTGGGCATGACTAAAAGTATACTTCTTGTATGCGTTTAATGGTTATCAGATTAAAACTCAGTGCTATAACTCTAAGATGTTTTAAGTAACCCTCATGGTAATCACAAAGCAAAAGAAATGAAGGAAAAGAAATGAATGCATACCACTATGGAAAAATAATTAAACCAGAGAGTTAGCAAGAGAGAAAAAACAAACAAAACAAAACAAAAAACGGTACAAAACCTGTACACAAAAGTTCACAAGACAGACAACAGAGGACGAGGGTGAGGGCAGGATTTAGGGGGTGGGAGGGGAATGGAGGGGTAAGGACACATTTGTAATACCTTAATCAATAAAGGGAAAAAAATAGTTAACATTTGTAATACCTTAATCAATAAAGGGAAAAAAATAGTTAACAAGACGGCAATCCTCAAGTACTTACAAAATTATCAAGTTATACAAAGTAGCTTAACTTATTAAAAAAACAAGTTTCGCCCTAACCGGTTTGGCTCAGCAGATAGAGCGTTGGCCTGCGGACTCAAGGGTCCCAGGTTCGATTCCGGTCAAGGGCATGTACCTTGGTTGCGGGCACATCCCCAGTGGGAGATGTGCAGGAGGCAGCTGATTGATGTTGCTCTCTCATCGATGTTTCTAACTCTCTATCCCTCTCCCTTCCTCTCTGTAAAAAATCAATAAAATCAATTAAAAGCCTTAAAAAAATAGAATAAATAAATAAATAACATTTTACAGATCAGGAATACTGAAACAAAAACAGAAGAAAAAAGGAAATCTCTCTCTTTTTTTGTTTTTTGTTTCTTATTTCAAAATAACGTTAGGAACAGTGGAAAAAGGTCTCAAAAAATAGCCCAAGGTCCAGGAAAATGGTGACCATGACCATAGCTGCAATTCCTCAGGCAGGTCCTAGGAAGTGTTGGCTAAAGGAAGGGATCAAAAGAAGGACCATGGACCACTGGGCACTCCAGGTCTTACCCCCACAGCATCCCTAGTGACTGTTCACACTCTCTGTCCCTGTGTGCACACTGATGGAAACAAAATAGTCCGAGAGGTCAGGGTCATACAAAGGCAGGGAGCTCAATCCACTTACCCGGACCAGCCTCCTGGGTCTCCTCAAACGGTAATAGGAGCAAGAAATAAATATAGATGCTAAGCCATGGAGAAATGAGGGCTATTTGTCGTAACAGCCAGCATTAACTACTCTGACTAGTAAAGCAAACCAGTTCACCTCTTGGAGCCACAGTTTCCACAACTATAAGTAGGGATGATGTAGGGAGATTTAATGAAATAATGTATGTGGAAATATTTGGCACAGACTCAGGGCTCAACAAATGCTGGTTAAAAAGCAAAAAGAAGAAGGAAGAAGGGAGAAGGAAGGAAGGAGAAGGAAGAAGAAGAAAGAAGAAGAAGAAAGAAGAAGAAAGGAGGAAGAAGAAGGGAGGTGAAGGGGAGGAGGAAGAGGAGGAGGAAGAGGAGGAGGAGGAGGAGGAGGAAGAAGAGGAGAAGAAGGAGAACCATGGATTTGGACACACTGCCCTGGCCAGGGAGGGAGCAAGCATGGTGGACGGCATTAGGCTCACGTCATCCCGTCCCTACGAGAAGAGTTCAGTGCAGCAGGTATTGGGGCTGCAGCAGAGAGAAGAGGGCAGGCCCTGGGGTCCACAGAGCAGCCTCTGGGGGAAGAAGGGGGAGGCAGGGCAGAGCCTAGTCCATGTCCCGGTGAGACGGTGAGAGTCTTACCCAGAGAGGATGCAAGGGCCAAGTTGTCCAGCATCACCTCGTGGTACAGGCATCTCTGAGCCTCGTCCAGGAGCCGCCACTCCTCCCGGGAGAAGTACACGGCCACGTCGTCAAAGGTCACCAGGTCCTGTCGAGATGGGGACAGAGGTCACCATCCACTTGGTCTTTCTGAGACCCTCACAGTCCACCCCTCACACACCTTCCCAGGCACCTCCTCCTCCTCCAGGGAGGCCTCCCTCCCAGGAGACACCAGGCCCTGGGGACCCTGACTTTGGCTCATTTATCAGGGTTCCATAGTGACTATGATTATCTTTTATTTTTAAAATATATTTTACTGGCCCTGACAGGTATGGCTCTGGATGGAGCGTTGGCCTGCAGACTGGAAGGTCCCGGGTTCGAGTCCAGTCAGGGGCATGTACCTTGGTTGCGGCTGATCGATGTTTCTCTCTCATCAAGGTTTCTAACTCTCTGTCCCTCTTCCTTCTACTCTGTAAAAAAATCAATAAAATATATATATTTTTAAAAAATATATATATAATTGATTTCAGAGAGGAAGGGAGAGGGATTCCTATAGAAACATCCACGATGAGAGAGAACCATTGCTTGGCTGCCTCCTGCACCTGCCCGACTGGGGTCGGAGCCTGCAAACCGGCCCGGGCCCTGAGGGGGACTCGAACCTTCACCTCCTGGTTCATAGGTCGGAGCCCAACCCCTGAGCCACAGTGACTGTGCTTAGCCCTCAGCCAGGATAGTGGGGACACGCAGATGCCCCCGGAGATGCGGGCCAGGCCTAGGGGCCCCCTCCCGCCTGCAAAGCAGCTCCCTGTGGACGCAGCCAGAGGGGGCGCTGCTGCACCGGGCCCGCACCGGGGCCTCGGCGCCACCGGCTGACAGCGCCTCCCCCCCGGGCACCCGGATCTGCACCCGCCGCCTCCCCATCACCCCACGCGAGCGACCCAGGGGGAGCCTCACCCACTTCCCTGGGCGGGACGTTCCAGACACGCCCACCGCGTCGTCTCAACGGTTCCCCAGCAACTGGCGGGTGCAGAGAAGCCCATAAGTCCCACCCCCAGGACGCACGCCAGTAAAGGCCCTATCAGGATGCCAATGGCTCCGTTCGCGTGGCCTTCTGGGTAATGTAGTTCCTAGCACACTCTCCTCCGCCCACCGTCCCCGTCCCACCCCCTGGACGCACGCCAGGAAACGCCCTATAAGGAGGCCAATGGCCCGGTTCGCGTGGCCTTCTGGGTAATGTAGTTCCTAGCACTTTATTCCCCAGCTCCGCGGACTCCCTGCCCCGCGTCACAGGCAACTCCACCCTCACCCGTGTCCGTGCTCACGGCGCCCGGTGACTCACACGCTCCACACCGTCGGCCGCGACCCCCGCCCCGGGGAGCCCCCAACAAGAGCCGCCCCGAAAGTGGCGCGGAGTCCGCCCTGCGCCCTCTTTTCCGTTCCCCCATCAGGCGCCAATACCCCCTTTCTATCGGGCGCGGACCTGCTGCGCCCCAGGAGCCCCGACCCGCCTGTCGGCCCTCGGCCTTCCTCGCGGACGAGGGGCCGGGGCTGCAGGAGGGAAGGGCGCCGCCCCCGGGCCTGCGGGGTTGGGCGGGGGAGGCGGGTGGCCCAGGGACACGCGGGGGAGGCGGGTGGCCCCAGGGACACGCTCACCTCAGCCGGGCGCCTGGGCGATGAGCCGGGAGCTGCGGGGTGCGGGCGGCCCAGCGCCCGGTCCACGCTCGTTTACCACGCGAGCGACCCAGGCGCCTGGGGGAGCCTCACACCCACTTCTCTCGCGTGACGTTCTAGCCACGCCCCCCGTGTCGCCTCTCCCGCTCGCGTTGCAGGCAACTGGCAGAGGAAGTCCCACCCCCAAGACCCACGCAGGGAAAGGCGCCGAGGATGCCAATGGATCGGTTCGCGTGGCCTTCTGGGTAATGTAGTTCCTGGCACTCTAGAGACCTGGCGTTCTAAAGCAGTGGTTCTCAACCTTCCTAATGCCGCGACCCTTTAATACAGTTCGTCAAGTCGTGGTGACCCCCGACCATAAAATTATTTTCGTTGCTACTGCATAACGGTAATTTTTTTTTTCATAAATGTAATTTTGCTACTGTAAACATTATGTAGCCCTAACCGGTTTGGCTCAGTGGATAGAGCGTCACCCTGCGGACTCAAGGGTCCCGGGTTCGATTCCAGTCAAGGGCATGTACCTGGGTTGCGGGCACATCCCCAGTAGGAGATGTGCAGGAAGCAGCTGATCGATGTTTCTCTCATAGATGTTTCTAACTCTCTATCCTTCTCCCTCCTCTCTGTAAAAAAATAATATGCCTATGAACCTAATGGTTTGATTCCCAGTAGGGGCACCTGCCCAGTTACCTGCTTCATCCCCAGTAGGGGCATGCAGGAGTCAGCTAATCAATGATTCTCTCTGGTCATTGATGTTTCTCTTTCTCTCTGCCTCTCTGAAATCAATAAAAATATTTTTTAAAAACAAACTGTATGAAGTAGGAAATTTCGTGTAGGGGGAGGGTGTCCCCTCAGCCTGGCCCGCGCCCTTTCGCAGTCTAGGAGCCCTTGGGGGATGTCCGACTGATGGCTAAGGTCTGCTCCCATGGCTTCTGAGCTCTCCAGTTGTCAGCCCTGCTTGTGGCTGAGCTGAGCGGAGCTCCCCCTGCGGGAGCACACTGACCACCAGAGTGCAGCTCCTGCATTGAGCCTCTGCCCCCTGGTGGTCAGCGCATGTCATAACGACTGGTCGGTCCAGCCACCAATGTTCTGCTGTTTGTTCAATGTGCATATTACCCTTTTATCATATAGGAGGATACTGCCCCAGCTGGTTGGGCTATGTGAGTAGAGTGTCGCCAGCAGACTGATGTGTCCTGGGTTCGATTCTGGTCAAGGGCACTTACCTCAGTTGCAAGATAGATCCTGGCCCGGGTTAGGGCACATGTGGTAGACGACAAATCGATGTGTCTCTCACATCGATGTTTCTTTCTCTCACCTGTCCCCCTCCCCCTCTCTATAAAAAAAAATCAATGGAAAAATATCCTTGGGTAAGGATTAACAACAAAAAAAGCCCGGCCAGGCCCTAACCAGTTTGGCTCAGTGGATAGAGCGTCGGCCTGCGGACTCAAGGGTCCCAGGTTCGATTCCGGTCAAGGGCATGTACCTTGGTTGCGGGCACATCCCCAGTAGGGAATGTGCAGGAGGCAGCTGATCGATGTCTCTCTCTCATCGATGTTTCTAACTCTCTATCCCTCTCCCTTCCCCTCTGTAAAAAAAAAAAATTAAAAAAATTAAATCAATAAAATATATTAAAAAAACACACACAAACCTTCACCCTTCACACTTGTGGATTCAAATTATGTTTATAAAACATCCCACACAGTAAACAGAACAACCAAAATGAAAGAGGACTTTCAGAGCAGGGACTTAGACAGTATTGCAGAAACCAAAGCAATGTGCAGGGGACGGTTCAGGTTGGAGACACGGAAGTTGAAAAAAATTCATGGGAGAACGCGGCCCTCTAGCCAGACTCATGCCATAGTCTCTGAGCCCAATGTGAACTCTGAAGACCTGAGGTTACGCCTAATTTCCTCCAATAAATGGGAGAAGAGAAGTCAGCTTCCTGGAGCACATGAGGATGGTAACTGACACAAACTGTGGAAACCAGTTGTGTGGGAGGGCGATGCGGCTTTGAGAACAGAAAACAGCAGGTTAGAAAATGCAAGATATAAAGGGTGTCCCAAAATTCACGCAAGATTTGAATTTTGCCTGAGTATTAACAACAACAAAAATAAATAAAAGCCTAATTTTACTTGGTTTATTGAATCAGATTCTAATATCTGTTCCCCTTTGATTTCAATCCCTTCAATTTGATAAGCATTACCAAGTACCAGTTATGGCCCAGGAGCAGGGACAATGAAGACCAATGAAGACCACGGCTTTGCGTATGTGCCAGCAAAGCCGTGGGGGCCATTTACCCGATGTGCGATTCCATACATAACCCTATACTGTATACTTTCTGAATCAATTAGAAATTTAGTTTTTAATTATAAACCTGTGTTTTCTATCAAAATTACTTCTTGCGTGAATTTTGGGACACCCTTTACATGTTTGCAAAGTAACTACAAATTAAAGGTTATCTCCAAACTTTGATAACGAGACACAGGAGATTGAATACAGACAGATGGTTTCTCCTGGATTCTTCCAGAGTCATGAAGGAAGAAAATTTCGCATTCCCTCGCGGGTCTGAAATATTTCTCTCATGCAAACGCTTCACTGTACAATAAGGTAAATCCTTTCGGAAAAGGATTTCCCACATTCCATGCAGCCCTAAGACCATTCTACTGAGTGAACTGACAGGGACGGAAAGACTGGCAAGCTGTGGGTAAACGATTTTTCACATTTGCTGAAACATACAGCCTTCAACCTACGTGAACTCTCAGATTAAAAACAAACACCATAGATACAGCTAAAACATTTCATATGTCCACTACACTCATGAGACCTTTCACCAACATTAAGTCTCAGGTGCTAAGAAAGGGAAGATTTACGGCTAAAGGATTTAGCATGTTTTTGCAATCAAACACCTTTCTCCCATGTGAACTATCCACTGTTAATTGGACTAGAAAGTATTTTTAAAAGATTTCCCAGGGGGGGAAAAAAGATCGCCCATATTCTCTACAATCCTGAGGCCTTTGTGTGAATGCGCTGGTGTTCAACAAGATGATGTCTTCGAATAAAGGATTTCCCACATTCAATGCACACATAAGGCCTTTCACCTGTGTGAGTTCTTTGATGTCGAATGAGCGCTGAGCTACAGGGAAAAGACTTCCCGCATTCACTGCACTCAAAAGGCTTTAATCCGGTGTGAACACTCTGATGATAACGGAGGCCTGTTCCAGTTGAAAAGGATTTCTCACATTCTCTACACTGATAAGGCTTTTCTCCAGTGTGAACTCTCCAGTGTTCAATGAGGTAAGAATTTGTCCTAAAGGATTTCCCACATTCAGTACACTCATAAGGCCTTTTGCTTGTGTGAACTCTCTGATGTTTATGGAGGGCGTAATTGGTGGTAAAAGATGACCCACATACACTGCACTCATAAGGCCTTTCTCCTGTGTGAATTCTCAGGTGTGTAAGAAAGTAACATTTTTGGATGAAGGATTTGCCACATTCACTGCACTCATAAGGCCTTTCTCCGGTATGAATTCTCTGATGATTTCTGAGGTTAAAACCGGAAGCAAAAAACTCCCCGCATTCCTTGCACTGGTGTGGCCTTTCTCCGGTGTGAACTCTCTGGTGTGTAATAAGGTGATGCCTTTGGATAAAAGACTTCCCGCATTCGCTGCACTCATAAGGTCTTTCTCCGCTGTGCACTCTCTGATGATTACTAAGCTTGGAACCAGCTGAAAACGATTTCCCACACTCGCTGCACTGATGAGGCTTTACTCCAGTGTGAACTATTTGGTGTATATGAAGGTGTAGACTGAGCATAAAAGATTTTCCACATTCACGGCACTGATGAGGTCTTTCTTTTCTGTGGACTCTCTGATGATGATTGAGGATGAAAACTGATGTAAAAGCTTTCCCACACTCCCTACATTCATAAGACTGTCTTCCACTGTGAATTACCTGGTGTCGACTGAGGTAAGATTGTTGGCTAAAGGATTTCCAACATTCACTGCACTCATAAGGCGTTTTTCCTGTGTGTACTCTCTGGTGTAGAATGAGTATGGAACTACCGGTAAAGGTTCTCCTGCATTTGCTGCACCGAAAAGGCCTTTCTCCTGTGTGCGCTCTCCGGTGTAGAGTAAGGACTGATCTCCTGGTGAAAGATTTCCCACACTCACGGCATTCATGGGGCCTTTCTCCAGTGTGAACTCTCCAATGCAGAATGAGGTAAAATTTCCTTCTAAAGGACTCCCCACATTGCGTGCACTCGTAACGCCTTTCCCCAGAGTGAACGGTCCGTTGTCGAATGAGGATGCATCTCCGGCTAAAAGATGGCACACATTCACGGCACAACTCACATTTTTCCCCAGCGTGACTTCTCCAGGGATAAATGAGCACAGATTTTGGGTGAAAGGACTTCCCACATTTGCCGCACTTGTACTGTCTTGGCCCACAGTGAAATCTTCGATGCTGATTGAGGGTTGAGGTTCGCCTAAAGGACTGGCCACACTGGCCACACACACGACGCTTTCCACTTATGGGAACTCTCTGCTGAACAGCGAATGAGGACCGATCTCTGAATGTTTTCCCACGTTCACAGCGCACAACACACTGTCTTCCAGTGTGGACATCCGGGACCCGAGCGTGTGACTTTCTGGGGCTGAAGGCTTTCTTACAGTCTCCCCAGGTAAAGCGACTTTTCCTGTTTTGTACAGTTGCCCAGCACTGGGGAGTTTTGTTGGGCTCCTCTCCAGTGGGAGTCCTCTGCTGCTGGAGATGTTTTGAGGTGGCCAGAAAGTCCTTCCCAACTTCATCACAGGGGAAGGGCTTCTCTGAAACATGGAATTTATCGCTCTTCACGAGCAGGGCCCTGTCCACACAGCTTCCGAAGGGCTTCTTTGCCAGGTGCTGCTTCTGGTGAATTTGGAAGTTTGCACCCAAATAAAATTGTTTCCTACCTACCCCACACCTGACCACATTCTGGCTGTGTGGTGTTCCTTGGTGCTCAGCCAACTGGAATATGTCTCTCAAGACTGGACCACAGCTCTCACAGAAGTGGGTCTTCAGGGAAGACAGAACCGCCTGTGAGGTGCTGGACGGTGACCCTCCTACAGAAACACTCTGTTCACAGGGAGCGTCTGCATCCTCTGCTCCACAGCAGGGACCTGAACACAAATAAATGGCTGGTGAAGTACAGGTTGACTATTAGAATAGCGCCATGCAGGGGTGTGGGAGCACCGAGGAGAGGGTCAAAGGAGGGGGGGGGAAGGAGACAGATGTAATACTTTAAACAATAAAGAATTGAAATAAAAAAAATAAGACGATGCTATCATAAGTTTGTATATGTCAGATCTAGGAATGAGTTTATGTGATTCTTTCCAATGAAGGGAATCAAAATCTGTTTGGGAATGTGGCTATGGTATGACTATAGCTTTTTTAAAAAAAATATATTTTATTGATTTTTTACAGAGAGGAAGGAGAGGGACAGAGAGCTAGAAACATCGATGAGAGAGAAACATCCATCAGCTGTCTCCTGCACACCCTCCACTGGGGATGTGCCTGCAACCAAGGCACATGCCCTTGACCAGAATCGAACCTGGGAGCCTTCAGTTCACAGGCTGACACTCTATCCATTGAGCCAAACTGGTTAGGGCCAGAAACTTTTTCTTAAATGAGTAAAAAGAAAAAAAATTATTTTTTGGACCTGAAGAATACAAAGAATAAACTGAAAAATGCAACAGAGAACTTCAAAGGCAACTTAATGAAGCAGGAGAAAAACTTGTGATCTAGCATCAGGTCAATTCAAATAATTCAGTCAGAGGAGAACAAAGACTGGAAAATGCGTAGTAACTGATGTGATGCCATCAAGGGAATTAATATTTGCAATATGGTGAGTGCCACAAGATATGATGATACAGGGTCAGAAAATTCCTTTAAAGGAATAATGGCTGGCCCTAGCTGGTTTTGCTCAGTGGATAGAGCGTTGGCCTATGGACTGAAGGATCCCGGGTTCGATTCTGGTCAAGGGCACAGGCCCGGGTTGTGGGCTTGATCCCCAGTGGGGGGTGTGCAGGAGGCAGCCAATTAATGATTCTTTCTCATCATTGATGTTTCTATCTCTCCCTTCCTCTCTGAAGTAAATAAAAATATATTAAAAAAAGGAAAAAAGAAATAATGGCTGGCCTGCCTGGGTTGGCAGGATGGCTCAGTTGGTTAAGCCAGAATGCACCAGAATGTCTTCAGTTTCATTCCTGGTCAGGGCACATGCCTGGCTTGCAGGCTCATCCCCAGTAGGGGGCATGTAGGAAGCAACCAAATGATGTTTCTCTCTCATTGATGTTTGTATCTCTCTCCATCTTCCTTCCTCTCTCTCTAAAATCAATAAATACAGCCCTGGCCAGTTTGGTTCAGTGGAAAGAGCGTCAGCCTATGAAATGAAAGGTCCCAGGTTCGCCCTAACCGGTTTGGCTCAGTGGATAGAGCATCAGCCTGTGGACTCAAGGGTCCCGGGTTCGATTCCGGTCAAGGGCATGTACCTTGGTTGCGGGCACATCCCCAGTGGGGAGTGTGCAGGAGGCAGCTGATCGATGTTTCTCTCTCATCGATGTTTCTAACCCTCTATCCCTCTTCCTTCCTCTCTGTAAAATATCAATAAAATATATTAAAAAAAAGAAAAAAAGAAAAGAAAGGTCCCAGGTTCGATTCTGGTCAAGGGCATGTACCTTGGTTGTGGGCACATCCCCAGTGGGAGATGTGCAGGAGGCAGCTGATCGGTGTTTCTCTCTCATAGATGTTTCTAACTCTCTATCTCTCTCCCTTCCTCTCTGTAAAAAATCAATTTTATATATATATATATATATATATATATATATATATATATATATATTTAAAAAAAAGATCGATGCAACTAAATATATTAAGCAAATATTAACAGACTGGACTATAGAAAGGGCAGCCAACATAATCATAACAGCACACTTCAATACTCATCTTTCTGGTATATGCAGTTCATCCAGTCAGAAAATCTATAAGGAAATATTTGACTTGAACAACACTTTATGCCAACTGAATTTAACAAATATATATATAAAACACTAACTATAGCAGTATATACATATCAAGTAGACACAGAACATTCTCTCAAAGAGATCATATGCTTGGTTATAAGTCTTAACCAATTTAGGAAAACTGAAAGCATATTAAGAATCTTATCTGGCCCTAGCCGGTTTGGCTCAGTGGATAGAGCATTCGCCTGCAGACTAAAGAGTCCCAGGTTCAATTTTGACCAAGGGCACAAGCCTGGGTTGCAGGCTCGATCCCCAGTAGGAGGCGTGCAGGAGGCAGCCAATCAATGATTCTCTCTCATCATTGATGTTTCTCTCTCTCCCTCTCTGAAATCAATAAAGAAATATATTTTTTAAAAAAAAAAGAATCTTGCCAAAACCGGTTTGGCTCAGTGGATAGAGCGTCGGCCTGCGGACTGAAGGGTCCCAGGTTCGATTCCGGTCAAGGGCATGTATCTGGGTTGCAGGCACATCCCCAGCGGGAGATGTGCAGGAGGCAGCTGATCGATGTCTCTCTCTCATCGATGTTTCTGACTATCTCTCTCCCTTCCTCTCTGTAAAAAATCAATAAAAATATATTAAAAAAAAAAAAAAGTAGCTCAAGGGTGACAGCTGGTGATTAAAAAAAATTTAAAAAAAAAAAAAAAGAATCTTATCTGACCACAAGAGTTTGAAAATAGAAACCAGTTACAGGATAAAAGCTGGCAAGTTTATAAATATGCAGGCACTAAATAATATATTACTGATAAATGGGGTTGAAGAAAAAATATGTGCAAAATATCTGATTAAGTGGCTAACAGGTTCATTTTAATGGAATATTGCTGTTCCTCACTAATAATCAGGAAAATGTAAATTCAACCCGAAATCTGTCCTTGGGCGAGGATTTAAAAAAACACCACAGGATATTAACTCATACACATTAAAAGGATTATCACCAAGCCCTGGCTGGTTTTGCTCAGTGGATAGAGCTTCAACCTGTGGGCTGAAGGGTCCCGGATTCAATTCTGGTGAAGGGACATGCCCAGTTGCAGGCTCAATCCCTAGTAGGGGGCGTGCAGGAGGCAGCCGATCAATGATTCTCTCTCATCATTGATGTTTCTATCTCTCCCTCTCCCTTTCTTTCTGAAATCAATAAAAATATATTAAAATATACACATACATAGAAAGAAAAGAAAGAAGAAAGGATTATCACCAAAGGGCAACAGGTAAATATTAGGAAACATGTACAAAGAAATGCTTGTACACCAATCATGTCAAACTCAGAGGCTAACACGGGCCAAATAAACAAGGTTTAAGTGTAGGTGGGCCGCAGAAAAAGAAAAGCTTTAATTTTCATAGAAACGTAGGTTTATTTTGAAAGAGACATGCTGAAAACCAAGTGCTAAAATACATGAGTCATCATTAATGAGTATTCGTTGTGGGCCGCATGCTGTTGGTAGAAATGTGAATCCCTAAAGGCGATATGAAAAGCAGAATGGAAATATCTCAAAAGATGCAAAGTAGAACTATCGTATGAACCAGCAATACCACTTGTAAAAATATACCCAAAGGAAATGAAATAAGAATATGGAAGAGATACCTGTACCGTCTTCGCTGTACTATTCTTACAAACAATACACAAAATAAAGAAATAACTTAAGTGTCCATCCAAGGATAACTGGATAAAAAACAGGTATACACACACACAGAGACACACACTTGGAATATTATTCAGCCTTAAAAAAGAATATCTGGCTCCCACCCAAAAGAAATGAAAATGAAAAATAAAAATAAAATAGGAGAAAAAAACACACAATACCCTGCCATATACAACAACTTGAATGAACCTGAAGGGCATTATGCCACATAAAACAAGCCAGTCACAGAAAGATAAATACTGGTGGCTCTGGCCAGAGTTGCTCAGTGGTTACAGCATCGGCCTGTGCACCGAAGGGTCTTGGGTTTGATTCCTGGTCCAGGGCAGGTACCTGAGTGCAGGTTTGATTCCTGGTGTGGGACAGGGTGTGTGTGGGAGGTAACCAATTGATGTGTCTATCTCACATTAATCTCTCTCTCAATACCTCCCACCCCTTCCTTACTCTATCAATAAATCAACAGAAATATTCACTGGTAAGGATTACAAATACACACACACACACACACACACACACACACATACACACACACACATGCACTGTATGATATCACTTAGATGTGGAAAATAAAAAAATGGTGAACTCACAGAGTCGAATATCAGGGCCATGAGAAGGGAGAAATGAGGAGTTATTGATGAAAAGGCACAAAACTTCAGTTATGAGTAAGTTCTGAGGATCTAATGTAAAACATGGTGACTATAATTAATAATACTGTATTTTACACTAAAATGTTACTGGGAGAGGGTATCTTAAGTGCTAATACCAAACAAACAAATAAACAAACAAAAGTGATTCAATTGATGAAAAGTGTTCAGTAAATTCACTATGGCAATTATTTCACAACATATATATATATATATATATATATATATATATATGTATATGTATATATGTATATGTATATGTATATGTGTGTGTATGTGTATATATATATATGTGTATAAATATATATATATATATAGAAATCACCACATTGTACAATTTATTTATTTTTAAAATATATTTTTATTGATTCAGAGAGGAAGAGAGAGGGAGAGAGAGATGGCAACATCAATGATGAGATTCATTGCTTGGCTGCCTCCTGCACGCCCCCTACTAGGGATCGAGCCTGCAACTTCAGGCATGTGCCCTTGACCGGAATCAAACCTGGGACCCTTCAGTCCACAGGCTGACGCTCTTACCACTGAGCCAAACCGGTCAGGGTTGTACAATTTAAATATATACCATTTTACAGAACAACAACACTGAAACAAAAAACAAGTAAAAAAAGAGAACTAGGAAAACTATAACCCATGCCAAACACTCTTAAAAGACAGCCCCTGGTCTAGCGAAGTAGTGACCAGGACAATCCCTACAATTCCTGGCAAGGCTGGCCCTAGGAAATGTCAGCTAAAGGAAGGTACTATTTTTATCAGTAGTTCAGCATCAACCTACGAAGGAGGAGGTCACGGTTCCATTCCTGGTCGGGCACATGCCAGGGTTGCGGGCTCCACTCCTAGTGTGGCATGCAGGAGGCAGCCGATCCATAATTCTCATCACTGCCCTAGCCAAGTGGTTGGCAAACTCATTAGTCAACAGAGTCAAATATCAACAGTACAATGATTGAAATTTCTTTTGAGAGCCAAATTTTTTAAACTTAAACTATATAGGTAGGTACATTGTTATTAACTTAATTAGGGTACTCCTGAGGCTTAGGAAGAGCCACACTCAAGGGGCTAAAGAGCCGCATGTGGCTTGTGAGCCGCAGTTTGCCGACCATGGCCCTGGCCAGTTTGGCTCAGTGGATAGAGCATTGGCCTGCGGACTCAAGGGTCCCGGGTTCGATTCGGGTCAAGGGCACATGCCTGGGTTGCAGGCTCGGTCCCCAGTGTGGGGTGTGCAGGAGGCAGCCAATCCATGATTCCCTCTCATCGCTGATGTTTCTATCTCTCTCTCCCTCTCCCTACCTCCCTGAAATCAATAAAAATATTTTTTTAAAAAAAACAACAACAGCCCTAACTGGTGTGGCTCAGTGAATAGAGCATCAGCCTGCAGTCTGAAGGGTCCCAGGTTCGATTCCAGTCAAGGGCATGTACCTTGGTTGTGGGCACATCCCCAGTGTGGGGTGTGCAGGAGGCAGCTGTATGGATGTTTCTCTCTCATCAGTGTTTCTAACTCTCTATCCCTCTCCCTTCCTCTCTCTAAAAAATCAATAAAATATATTTTTAAAAAAACAAAAAACAACAACAACAAAAAAGACCTAGGATCTGGATATACTGTCCGGTCCAGGGAGGTGGCAAGCATGGTGAATGGCATTAGGCTCACGGCATCCCGTCCCTATGAGAAGAGTTCAGAGCAGCAGGTATTGGGGCTGCAGCAGAGAGAAGAGGGCACGGCCTGGGGTCCACAGAGGAGCATGTGGGGTCCACAGAGCAGCCTCTGGGGGAAGGAGGGGGAGGTAGGGCAGAGCCTAGTCCAGGACCCGGTGAGAGGGTGAGTCTTACCCAGAGAGGATGCAAGGGCCAAGTTGTCCAGCATCACCTCGTGGTACAGGCGTCTCTGAGCCTCGTCCAGGAGCCGCCACTCCCGCCGGGAGAAGTACACGGCCACGTCGTCAAAGGTCACGGGGTCCTGTCGAGATGGGAACAGAGGAAAAGGGCACGGGGTTGGAAGCATGGTGAACGTGGACCAGCAACAAACTACCAACACTGTAGAAGACCCCCTGGATCTTATCAGGCTCGGCCTGGATGAGCGAATTTATGTGAACACTAGTGGCCCGGTGCACGAAATTTGTGCACTCGGGGGTCTCCCTGCCCATCCCCACCTGCTGTGCACACAGTCTGCTGATTGGTCCTTATGTGATGGTGGCCCGACCAATTTGCATATTACGCTATTATTAGTATAGATGAGAAATGACAGAGAGCTTTGAGGTAGATGACATGCTTATGATTAACATTTAAATATGACATTGGGCCCTAACTGGTTCGGCTCAGTGGATAGAGTGTTGGCCTGCGGACTGAAGGGTCCCAGGTTCGATTCTGGTCAAGGGCATGTACCTTGGTTGCGGGCACATCCCCAGTGAGGGGTGTGCAGGAGGCAGCTGATCGATGTTTCTCTCTCATCAATGATTCTAACTTTCTGTCCCTCTCCCTTCCTCTCTGTAAAAAATCAATAAAATATATTAAAAGAAAAAAAAAAAAAGAAATGGCCAAGCCCTGGCTAGTTTGGCTCAGTGGATAGAGCGTCGGCCTGCGGACTGAAGGGTTCCAGGTTCGATTCCGGTCAAGGGCATGTACCTGGGTTGCAGGCACATCCCCAGTGGGAGATGTGCAGGAGGCAGCTGATCGATGTTTCTCTCTCATTGATGTTTCTAACTTTCTATCTCTCTCCCTTTCTCTCTGTAAAAAAAATCAATAAAATATATTTTTTAAAAAAATTAATAAAATATATTAAAAGGAAAAAAAAAAAAAGAAATGGCCAAGCCCTGGCTAGTTTGGCTCAGTGGATGGAGTGTCGGCCTGGGGACTGAAGGGTCCCGGGTTCGATTCCGGCCAAGGGCACATGCCCGGGTTGCAGACTAGATCCCCTGTGGGGGGTGTGCAGGAGGCAGCCGATCAATGATTCTCTCTCATCATTGATGTTTCTCTCTCTCCCTCTCCTTCCTCTCTGAAATCAATAAAAATACATTTTAAAAAAAGAAAAGAAATGGCCAAGGATCCTTCTGCCCCGGAAATGAGTTTATTTGCGCGGAACTCACAAATCCTCAAGCTAAGTGGCATTTTAATTTTTTCTCCAACCCTTCCAATCAATGTGCTCCCCGAAACGCAGCCGTCTTTTCTAGGAGTTGCTTTGCTCCATTGCTTTTTTCCCCCAGACAATTTCTGATTTTTTTAAAAATTTAAATTTGATGTTTTCTTTAAAAAAAAAAAAAAAAGATGGGGACTGAGGAAACTATACTTTGTCTTTCTGAGACTCTCCCAGCCCATCCCCTCTCACACCTCCCTCTGAGGGGACCCCGGGCCCGGGGGGTGGGGGGACCCCAATGTCTTCTCTTCACCATCAGGCCCCAGAAGGGGCGGGGATTTCAGGCGCCAACACCCCCTTTCCACCGGGCGCGGACCTGCTGGGCCCCTCCGGAGCCCCAACCCGCCTCTGTGCCCCCGACTTTCCTCAGGGACGCGGGGCCTGGGCTGCGGGGTTGGGTGCGGGAGGCGGGGGGCGGGGGGGCCCCCGGAGACACGCTCACCTCAGCCGGGCGCCTGGGCGCGGCCGCCGCCGCCGCCATCGGACTCGGAGGCGGAGCGGGCGGGGCGGGGCGGCGGACGAAGAGGGGGTCCCTCGTGGGGTCGCCGAGCCGCACCCCGTGTCCGTGCGGCGGGGATGACGACCCCTTTTTTTTTTTGCCTTTTTCAAATTCCCGTCACCTTCACCTCAGCGGGTCCTGCGGAATCTGAAAAAACGCCCGCCTAGAGCAGGACAGCACACGCCCCGCCCCTTAAGGTGACGTCACGCGGAGAGGATGACGTTTTGGTTTGTCATTGGCTCCACCTGGCGCTTGAGCTTCTGGGTAATGTAGTTCCAAGCGCTCCAGGGCTTGCAAGGGAGTTCTGCTGACTGGCCTGCTAGGTTTGCTATTGGACAAGCCTGTAAAGGTAGTGTTTCTGTTATTTTATTGTTCAAAAATTTTTAAAACTTCGTCTTAATACTCACCTGAGAATATGTTTTGATTGATTTTTGTATTTTTTAAAATTTGATTTAAGAGAGAGAGGAAGGGAGAAAGAGACAGAGAAACATCAATCAGCTGCCTCCTGCACACCCCCTACTGTGGATGGAGCAGTAACTGAGGCACATGCCCTGATGGGGAATTGAACTGCGACTTTTGGGGACAAATGCTCCAACCCAGGGAGGCACAAAGGCCAGGCTTTTTTTCTTCATATATATATATATATATATATATACACACACATATATGCACATATATGTGTATATATATATTGTTTTTCTTTTTAAAATATATTTTATTGATTTTTTTACAGAGAGGAAGGGAGAGGAACAGATAGAAATATCGATGAGAGAGAAACATCAATCAGCTGCCTCCTGCACGCCCCCTACTGGGGATGTGCGGCAACCAAGGTACAAGCCCTTGGCCGGAATCAAACCTGGGACCCTTAAGTCCGCAGGCCTATGCTCTATCCACTGAGCCAAACCGGTTAGGGCTCTTTTCTTTTTTTAAATATATATATATATATTTTATTGATTTCGGAGAGGATGGAAGAGGGAGATAGAGATAGAAACATCAATGATGACAGAGAATCATTGATTGGCTGCCTCCTGCACGCCCCCACTGGTGATGGATCTGCAACCAGGGCATGTGCCCTTGACCAGAATCAAACCTGGGACCCTTCTGTCCACAGGCTGACGCTCTATCCACTGAGCCAAAGGCTAGGGCTTATCGTCCTTCTGTCTCTCCCTCTCTCTTCCTCTCTGAAATCAATACCAAAAAAAAAAATTTTTTTTTAAAGTAAGATAGTATTGGACATTCTGATATTGCCATAACCATGAACAAAGCCCCTCTCGGGAACAACGCATTTGCAGGATTCCTCCTCCCCACTTAGGAATTCCTCCTAGTTACAGTGGTGCTCAAACTTCTGGCCCTTAAATACATTTCCTCATGTTGTGGTGACTCCAACCATAACATTATTTTAGTTGCTACTTCATCACTGTCATGTTGCTACTGTTATGAATCGTCATGTAAATATCTGATATGCAGGATGGTCTTCGGCGACCCCTGTGAAAGGGTCGTTCGACCGCCAAGGGGGTCGCGACCCACAGGCTGAGAACCGCTGTCCTAATAGGACCACTGCAGAATTTCTCCCCGCTGCCTCCAGAGCCTGGGAACTACATTACCCAGAAGGCGCAGCGCCCACATGAGCCAATGACCAGGCAGGACATCGCCTCGCTGGGGGCTAGACCTGCTGGGTCCTCCTCCCAGGAGTCCTTTCCAGCTTCACTCGGAGGGAGAGGTGAAGGCGCGGAGGGAGCCGGTGTCCCCGCAGCTCAGACGCTGGTGTGGGGCTCGGAGACCCCGAATTCCACCACAGGTGGGGGCGGGACGGGGTCCCCCTCCTCGCCCCCCCCGCTGCGCCCCGAGAGCCCGATGGCGGCGGCGGCCGCGCCAAGGCGCCCGGCTGAGGTGAGCGTGTCCCCGGGGCCACCTGCCTCCCCCGCCCAACCCCGCAGCCCGGGCCCCGCGTCCGCGAGGACGGCCGAGGGCCGAGCGGCGGGTCGGGGCTCCTGGGGCCCAGCAGGTTCGTGCCGGTGGAAAGGGGTTGTGGGCGCCTGATGGAGAAGGAAAGGGGGGGCGGCTCCTGGCTGGGGCCCCTCAGGGCGGGGATCGTGGCTGACGGTGTGGAGCGTGTGAATCACCGGGCGCCCTGAGCTCGGACACGGGGGAGGGGGCAGGTGTCTGTGAGGCGGGGCATGGAGGCAGCGGGGCTGGGGGTGGGACAGGGCCGGGTGGGCGGAGTATAAAGTGCTAGGAACTACATTACCCAGAAGGCCACGCGAACCGGGCCATTGGCATCCTCATAGGGCGGTTCCTGACCTGCGTCCTGGGGGTGGGACAGGGACTGGCGGGTGGGGTGGAATAGAGTGCTAAGAACTACATTACCCAGAAGGCCACGCGAACCGGTCCATTGGCATCCTGATAGGCCCTTTCCTGGCGTGCGTCCTGGGGGTGGGGCTTCTGGTCGGCTCTGGACCTGCCAGTTGCTGGCCTCGCGAGCGCACGCACGCGATTGGAGCTAACGGGAGAGACGACGCGGTGGGCGTGGCTGGAACGTCCCGCCCAGTGGAGTGTGTGTGAGGCTCTCCCGTGGATCCCTTGCATTAGGGAGACATGGAGGCAGCGGGTGCAGGGGTGCGCTCGAGGAGGCACTTTGGGCTGGTGGCGCCAAGGCCTGGGTGCGGGGACCCGGTGCAGCAGCGCCCCCTCTGGCTGCGTCCACAGGGAGCTGCTTTGCAGGTGGGAGGGGGGCCCCTCGGCCTGGCCCGCAGTTCGGGGGCCATCTGCGTGTCCCCGCTGCCCTGGCTGAGAGCTAAGCACAGTCACTGTGGCTCAGGGGTTGGGCTCCGACCTATGAACCAGGAGGTGAAGGTTTGATCCCCAGTCAGGGCACGAGCCCGGGTTGCAGGCTCCAACCCCAGTCGGGCAGGTGCAGGAGGCGGCCGAGCAATGGTTCTCTCTCATCGTGGATGTTTCTATAGGACTCCCTCTCCCTTCCTCTCTGAAATCAATATAATATAGTTTTTAAAAAAAAGATAATCACACTCACTATGGAACCCTAATAAGTGAGCAGACGTCAGGGTCCCCAAGGCCTGGTGTCTCCTGGGAGGGAGGCCGCCCTGGAGGAGGAGGTGCCTGGGAAGGTGTGTGAGGGGTGGATTGTGAGGGTCTTAGAAACACTAACTATGGTTTCCTCTGTCCCCATCTCGACAGGACCCCGTGACCTTTGATGACGTGGTCGTGTACTTCTCCCGGGAGGAGTGGGGGCTCCTGGACGAGGCTCAGAGACGCCTGTACCACAAGGTGATGCTGGAGAACTTGGCACTTGTATCCTCTCTGGGTAAGACTCTCACCGTCTCATCACTCAGCTTCAATTCCCGCTAGTTTTTACAACCAGAGTTTGGCTAGGTTCCTGGTGTGGGGCCGAGCCCCCTTGCTCCTCAGGTACCTTCACAGCCTAGATATCCCGACCAGTTTCTATCTGCCACATGTAAAAAGAAGAAAAAAAAAGTTTCTGGCCATTGGGGCAAAAATATGAAAATGTAAACATTTTTCATTTTTTAAAATTTTCCAGGGTGTTCAGTTGGTTGACCATCCTCCCATGCACTGAAAGGCTCCCAGTTCAATTCTGGGTCAGGGCACATGCCCAGGTTGTGGGCTGGATGCCTGGTTGGGGAGCCTGAGGGAGGCAGCCAATCAATGTTTCTCTCTGATATTGATGTTGTTCTCTCTCATTCTCCCATCCTGTCTCTCTTTCTCAAATCAATAAAGCATGTCCTATATAATAAAAGCCTAATATGCTAAGTGTCCGGTCGTCTGTTCAACCAATTAAAGCGTCATATGCTAATGATATGCTAAGGCCACTCAACAGCCCGCTATGATGTGCACTGACCACCAGATGGGCAGATAGTCGACTGGTCGACATGTCGCTATGATGTACGCTGACCACCATGGGGCAGATGCTCCTACTCGTAGGTTATCCTGCTGCTGGGGTCTGGCCGATTGGGACTTAGTGAGACCGAGTCAGGCTGGACACACCCTGGAGCCCACCCTGGCTGGCAAACCTCCCACATCCCTCCCTGGCCCTAATTGTGCACCTGTGGGGTCCCTCGGCCTGGCCTGCGCCCTCTCGCAATCCGGGACCGCTTAGGGGATGTAGGAGAGCCAGTTTTGGCCTGATCCCGCAGGCCAGGCATAAGGACCCCACTGGTGCATGAATTTGTGCACTGGGCCTCTAGTTTAAAAAATAAGTGAGCAAAGGACTTGTATGCATGCATATAAGCCAAATCAATGGACACGGACAACAGGAGGATGAGAGCATGAGTGGGGTGGGGGGGTTGGGGGATAATGGGAGGATGAGGACACATTTGTAATAACTTAACCAATAAAGAAATTAAAAAGATAATAATAAAAAAATAAGTGAGTGAAATAAAATAAAGTTTATGTCTTTAAACTTGATGTGTTCATGTAGTTTTCCTGATTTCCCCGATTGGTGTCTCTGTGCCCTCTTGGAGCTTGGTGAGCTTTGGTGAAGCCATTACGTAGAATTCTTTGCCCAGCACTTTGTTGGTTTCACTTGCTGGAAACTTACTGTGCTTCTTTGGTGATGACATGTTTCCTTGATATTTTGGGGTTCCTTCCAACATTTTCTTGATGTCTCCACATTTGATGGATCAGGTACCTTTTCCTGCTTTTATACACTCCTTTTGATGTGCAAAAGTTTTCATCTTGAGTTGGTTGTCAGGTCATTAACCTTCAAGGGTGTGGCAGTTTTGGCTCTGGGAAGGAACCAGACCTATAAGGAATGGCTAACGTTGTAGGGATTCTCCATAGCCAAGGCTGCCAGGTGAACTCACAGGTATCCGGTCATGTTGAGGCTGGGTAGGGTGATCGAGCAACCTGTGTTCTTATCACACCAGGAACGTTTTCCATGTAACCCGTGTTTTGTTGTCATTGCCAGTTCCAAAGCTTACTTCTACTTCACCTTCCTCACTGTTGCTACTTGGCTGAGTAGTCTATTCTGTTTTGTTGTTGCTCCGACTTGTAGTCCATGGAGAATCTCTGGTCTTTGTAGCTCACATATTTCTCTCACCTCTTCTATTGCTTTGCAACATTGGTCCACATGTGCCGTGAGATCAGTATCCGTTTTGAAATTGGCATTCATGGCAGCTACTCTCTTGCAGTTGTTTTTTTTCCCATTTGCGCCTGTGTTTCTAACACAGCCTTTTGTCACTAGAATGAAAGGTCCTGTGGAAACTCCTTTGCATCAGAAGTAGTTGTATTTTTAGTTTTTGAAGGTTATTTTTAAAAAAAAAAAAAGTAATTCCTTATTGTTGAAAGTATTACATATGTCCTCTTATTTCTGCCTTTGACCCCCTCCAGCCTGCTCCTGTCCCCTGCCCCAGGCCCTCACCACCCCATTGTCTGAGTCCTGGGGACATGCATATATGTATACAAGATCCTTGATTGATTATCTCGCACCCACCCACCTAACAGAAGTTGTTTTAGAACATACCTCTTTTTTTAAAAAAAAATATATAGAAAATAGTTTTAATTCAGTCGAACACAGAAAACAGTGTAAAAAATTAAGCAGAAAGCATCAAAAGTCCAAATCCAGGGAGACTTAAAAAAAAATTTTTTTTTATGGAGAATACTAATCATTAATCTGAAAGGGATTTTTTTTTTTTTAAATCTTCACCCGGAGGGATTTCCCCACTAATTTTTAGACAGAGTGGAAGAGAGAGAAAGACACAGAGAGAAACATCATGTGAGAGAAACACGTCGATTGGTTGCCTCCTAATGGGTCAACCAGGGGCCAGGCTGGGGAGAAGCCTGCAACCGAGGTACTTGCCTTTGATGGGAATCCAACCTGGGACCCTTTGGTCCACAGGCTGATGCTCTATCCACTGATCCACACCGGCCGGACAGGGATTTTCTTTTTTAAAAAAAATACATATGTTTTTATTTCAGAGAGAGAGGGAGATGGAGAGAGAAACATCAATGATCTGAGAGAAAAAAACATGATGAGCAAATCATTGATTGGCTGCCTCCTGCACACCTCCCATTGGGAATCAAGCTCAAGCTAGACTTGAACTGTGACCTCCTGGTGAATAGGAGGACACTCAACCTTTGAGCCATGCCGGATCAGCCATGGGGACTTTGAAACAAATTTCAAGAGGGGAAAAAAAGCTACTTGTTAATATTCCTACCTGAGATAGTCAATCTGATAATCATAAATCTCCAAATCTGGAGATCTCTGAACTTGACAAGAGACTTTCCTCCCTACTCACAAATCCCTTCTCAGCATCGCTGAGGAATGGGTGTCTGGCCTATCCATCACAATTTCAGTGTTTGACCTCCTTCCACTGCCTTGAATTAATCCAGCCATTTTATTTTTATTTTTTTAATATATTTTTATTGATTTCAGAGAAGAAAGTGGAGGGAGATAGAGGTAGAAACATCAATGATGAGAGAATTATTGATCTGCTGCCTCCTGCACCCCCTGCCCTACTGGGAATCGAGCCCACAACCCATGACCGGAATCAAACCCAGGAGACTCTTCAGTCTATAAGCCAATGCTCTATCCACTGAGCCAAACCTGACTAGTTCAATCCAGGGATTTTCAACCTTTCCCATCACATGGCACACGTAAACTAATTACAGAAATTCTGAGGCGCAGCAAAAAATTTATGTTTTGTCCATCTGACCAAAAATTAGCTATAATACATGTGAATGTCTTTTTTTGTGTTACACCCTATTCTTATATCCTTTCTCTGGTGAGTCCTCTCCCATTCTTTTGCCTTAGAAGATGCCCAGTAGCAACTTCCCCCACCAGGTTTTAACTCCTTTCATCAAAAAGCAAGCCATAGCCCTAACCGGTTTGGCTCAGTGGATAGACCATCGGCCTGCAGACTGAAGGGTCCCGGGTTTGATTCCAGTCAAGGGCATGCACCTTGGTTGCAGGCACATCCCCAAGGGGGGGTGCAGGAGGCAGCTGATCGATGTTTCTCTCTCATTAATGTTTCCGACTATGTATTCCTCTCTCTTCCTCTCTGTAAAAAAACCAATAAAATATATTTTTAAAAATAAAAAGCAAGCCATACACTCAGTTCTCGATGTGACGAATGCACATTTGTAATGGTGTGGCTCCATCCTCAAAGTCAGCCTGTACTTCACCAGCGTTTATTTCTGTTCAGGTGGCTGCTGTGGAGCAGAGGATGCACAAGCAAACTGTGAACAGAGTGTTTCTGGAGGAGGGTCACCATCCAGCCCCTCCAAGGCAGCTCTGTCTTTGCTGAAGACCCACTTCTGTGAGAGCTGTGGTCCTGTCTTGAGAGTCATATTCCATTTGGCTGAGCACCAAGGAACACCACACAGCCAGAACGTGGTCAGGTGTGGGGAATGTAGGAAGGAATTCTATTTGGGCGCAAACCTCCAAACACACGGGAAAGAGAGAAAAGCTTCTTTCACCTGCGGAGAATGTAAGAACGCCTTCAGTCTGAGAGACACACATGCTCAGGACCAAGATGTTCGCACTGCAAAACAGTGTTTTATGTGCAGTGCATGTGGGAAGACATTCTGGGATCAGTCCTCATTCGCTGTTCACCAGAGAGTGCATCCAGGTAAAAGCCTTCACGTGTGTGGCCAGTGTGGCCAGTCCTTTAGGCGAACCTCAACCCTCAGTCAGCATCGAAGATTTCATTGTGGGCCAAGGCAGTACAAGTGCGGCAAATGTGGGAAGTCCTTTCACCCAAAATCTGTGCTCATTTATCCCTGGAGAAGTCACGCTGGGGAAAAATGTGACTTGTGCCGTGAATGTGCACCATCTTTTAGCGAGAGATGCATCCTCATTCGACAACGGACTGTTCACTCTGGGGAAAGGCGTTACGAGTGCATGCAATGTGGGGAGTCCTTTAGAAGAAAATTTTACCTCATTCTGCATTGGAGAGTTCACACTGGAGAAAGGCCCCATGAATGCCGTGGGTGTGGGAAATCTTTCACCAGGAGATCAGTCCTTACTCTACACCGGAGAGCGCACACAGGAGAAAGGCCTTTTCGGTGCAGCAAATGTAGGAGAACCTTTACCGGTAGTTCCATACTCATTCTACACCAGAGAGTACACACAGGAAAAAGGCCTTATGAGTGCAGTGAATGTTGGAAATCCTTTAGCCAACAATCTTACCTCAGTCAACACCAGATAGTTCACAGTGGAAGACAGTCTTATGAATGTAATGAATGTGGGAAAGCTTTTCTCTCTCACCGTGGCCTTAGTTACCATCTGAGAGTTCACTCTGGAAAAAGGCCTTATCAGTGCAGTGACTGTGACAAATCTTTCACCTCACAATCGGGCCTGCGTTACCATCTGAGAGTTCACACTGGAAAAAGACCATATCAGTGCCGTGAATGTGGGAAATCTTTCTTATATGGTTCCTACCTCAGTATTCATCAGAGAGTGCACACAGGAGAAAGACCTTATCAGTGCAGTGAATGTGGTAAATCCTTTCTCCGAAGACATCACTTTCTTACACACCAGAGAATTCACACAGGAGAAAGGCCTTATCAGTGCAGCGAATGTGGGAAATCTTTTACATCTGGTAACAACCTAAGTAATCATCAGAGAGTACACACAAAAGAAAGACCTTATCAGTGCAGTGAATGTGGTAAATCCTTTCTCCGAAGACATCACTTTCTTGCACACCAGAGAATTCACACAAAGGAAAGACCTCATCCGTGCAGTGAATGTGGGAAATCTTTTATCCTAAGACAGCACCTCCTTGTACACCAGAGAGTTCATGCAGGTCAAAGGCCTTATCAGTGCAGTGAATGTGGGAAATCTTATTGTTCAAAGTTCAACCTCATTCAACATCAGAGAGTTCACACAGGAGAAAGGCCCTATGAGTGTAGTGAATGTGGGAAACGTTTCACCTCAAGCTCTGTCTTCAATTATCATAAGAAAGTTCACTCTGGAGAAAGGCCTTATCAGTGCAGCGACTGTGGGAAATCTTTTTTCTCAAGTTCCAACCTCAATACTCATAAGAGAGCACACACAGGAGAAAGACCCTATGAGTGTAGCGACTGCGGGAGGTCCTTTTTCCGAAGTTCCCACCTTCATACACACCAGAGAGTTCACACAGGAGAGAGGCATCAGTGCGATGAATGTGGGAAATCTTTTGCATCCGCTTTCAATCTCAGAAATCATCAGAGAGATCACACAGGAGAAAAGCCCTATGCGTGCACTGTATGTGGGATCTCTTTCACCACTCAGAGGAAGCTTCGTTATCATCTGGGAGTTCACACCGGAGAAGGGCCCTATGAGTGTCATGAATGTGGGAAATCTTTTACCTCTCATTATGCCCTCCACGACCACGAGAGACTTCATACAGACAAAAAACCTTATGAATGCACAAAATGTGGGAAATCGTTCAGAGCAAATTCTCACCTCATTGAACACTGGAGAGTTCACACTGGAGAAAAACCTCATCAGTGTGGAGAATGTGGGAAGTCTTTTTCATCGGGCTCTGGCCTCCGTTATCATCAGAGTGTTCACACCAGGTTAAGACCTCACGAGTGTAGTGAATGTGGGAAGTCTTTTATGCAGAGACATCATCTTCTTGCACACCAACGAGTTCACGCAAAATAAGGGCCTTACGATTGCAGTGAATGTTGCAAAAACTTTAAGGATAGTCCCCAGTCCAATTAACACTGGAGCATTCACACTGGAGGTAGGCATTTCAAAAACGGGGAAACATTTTTTAGCCATAGTTCTTACCTTTTTATTTTATATTTTTTTAAATCCTCACTGGAGGATATTTTTCCATTGATTTTTAGAGAGAGTGGAAGAGAGAAGCAAAGAGAGAAAATCAGTGTGAGAGAAACACATCCGTTGGTTGCCTACTACATGAGCCCTAACCAGGCCAGGCCAGGGAGGAGCCTGCAACTGAGGTACATGACCTTGACCTGAATGAAACCCAGGACCCTGTGGTTCACAGGCCGACGCTCTACCCACCGAGCCAAACTGGTAGGGCGAAAATAAGAGTTTTGTGTATGCCTGTAGCAATGATCACCCCAAGGCCATTGTAAGTTAAAAGAAAACTGTCTAGGGATATGGCTCTTGTGATCCAGCCAGCACTCCTGAGTGAAGTAAAAATATCCTTTATAACCAGCCAATATTTTTTGCCACTGAGGCAACACCCTCAGATGGCAATAGGAGAAATACGGTGGTGTCCATATAAGATTACCAAACCTATATCTTTTTAAAATATATAAATATATTTTTTTGTATTCATTTCAGAGAGGAAGGGAGAGGAAGATAGAAACATCAATGATCATCAATTGGCTGCCTCCTGCACACCCCACACGGGATGAGCCCACAACTTGGTCATGTGTCCTGACTGGGAATCAAACCATTATCTCCTGATTCATAGGTCTACACTCAACCGCTGAGCAACACCAGCAGGGCATTAAACCTATTAATACAAAAGTTTTTAAATACTTCAATAAGGTGTAACTTACATGTAATAAACTGTACATATGTAAATTGTATTTGATCAATCTTGACATTCATGTGAAACCGAAAACACCACTGCAATTATGGTAATGATTTAATTTTCGGTGTATTTTTGGCTTATGTCCTTTTATAATCTCTCCCTGCTCTTCACAGCCCTCCAAGTAATTTGGTTTACTTTCCTTTAGTATAGATGCCTTTGTATTTTCTATAATTTATATGATGGCAATCATTGAATGTTTACCTTTTTTTTCTGGTTTCCTTTATGTTGTATTATTGCTTAGAGATTCATCTATGATATAATTGCCTCAACTCCCCCCCCCCCCCCCCCACACACACACCTTTGGATGTGCCACAATGGGTTTATCCATTCATCTCTTTATGGACATTTGGATCATTTCCATTTAAAAGAAATATGTTATTGATTTTTAGAGAGAGGGTAAAAAACCATCAGTGTGAGACTGATACATCAGTTGGCTGCTTCTTGTAAGTCCCCTACTTGGAATCTAATGCACAGTATTTTGTTGCACAGGAGGTTGCCAAACCAACTGAGCCACACTGGCCATGGCATATTCTACTTCTTTATGCATTCACTGGTTTATTCTTGTATGTGCCCTTACTAGGGATTGAACCCTCAACCTTGGCGTGTTGTGATGGTGCTCCAACCAACTGAGCTCCCAGCCTGGCCTCTTAATTATTTTCAAAAATTTTGTGCTGTGCACAATGTAATGGGAACATACACCATACACTTTGGTTTTTGTTGTTGTTAATCCTCGCCCGAGGATATTTTTTCCATTGATTTCTAGAGAGAATCGAAGGAATTAGGGAGGGGGGGATGTGAGTAAGAAACATCAGTGTGATAGAGACACATTGATTGGTTGCCTCCCGCAAGCACCCCAAACCAGGGCTGGGGATCGAACCTGCAACCCAGGTACATGCCCTTGACCAGGAATTGAACCCGTGGCATTTTGGTTGGAGAGTGGAGCGTGAGAGAGATTTTCTGGGAGCCGTGCACACTGGTCAGCAATGGTGCCCTCAGCACAAATGCGAGAGAGTGGACTTTACTCCAGCTCTGATCCAGCTGTGGAATGACAGAAATGACTTTGTGGAGGGAGGGAGGACAGAGACAGGCTCAGGATACCGGGAGGGATGTGAGGGTCTTACTCGTGGGTGCAGTAGTGCAAAGTTCTCCCACATCCCATCACGGTACATGAACCTCAGCCTCATCCAGGAGACTCCACTCCAGGGAGAAGTTAATGGCCATGGTCTCCAATGTCATTATAGAGGTGGTTTATTCTACTATAGTAGCTTCTCTCCTAACACTAGAATGATGTCCCTTCCCGCAAACATCCCCACATCCATTCTCTGGTAACCCTATTCCCAGTCACCCCACCTCAAAGAAGACCACAGGTCCTGGTGCTCGCTCTCAACCCACGGCCACAATGGTCACTGACTGCACAAAAGAACAAAGCAGGCATCTGGACCTGATGCAAGGCCCAGTATTCTTTTTAAAATAATATATTTTTATTGACTTTAGAGAGGGAGGGAGAGAAAGGTAGAAAACATCAGTGATGAGAGAGAATCATTAATTGGCTGCGTCTGCTTGCCCAGAACTGGGGATTGAGCCCACAACCTGTGCATCTGCCCTTGACCGGAATCGAACCTGGGACCCTTCAGTCTGCAGGCCGACGCTCTATCCACTGAGCCACACCAGCTAGGGTGAGGCTTGATATTCTGTTACTAGGAAGACCAATATGTATAAACAACAGGCTTCCCTGTCATTTTGCTTTAATAACGCCTATGCCTCCAGGACCATTTCATGTCTCCTCCTTCCTCAGAAGCCATGGCCGCCAGCTGGGTATCCTAGATGCCCAGCCGCAACCAGGTGCCCAAGCTAGACCTGCACTCGGGCATCCAACATCCGCTTCCTGATTCACTGTTAGCATTACCATCATGTTTAGGATTCCTCTTACTGTTACTAAGAGTTCCCCCTCTCTACACACTGCCCACCACCTTTGGTAAACTGTCCGTCTGACAGAGTTCCAGAATTGTGTGTTCAGCTGCCCACTGAGGAATTGTACTCCTTTGTTCTCTGGAATATCTTACACACTGAATATGTCTAGAAGAAAAACTGCTGCCCTAACCGGCTTGGCTCAGTGGATAGAGTGTCAGCCTGCAGACTGAAGGGTCCCAGGTTCAATTCTGGTTCAAGGGCATGTACCTTGGTTGCGGGCACATCCCCAGTGGAGGGTGTGCAGGAGGCAGTCGATCGATGTTTCTCTCTCATCCAATGTTTCTAACTATCCCTCTCCCTCTCTGAAATCAATAAAAATATATTTAAAATAAATAAATAAATATATATATATATATTAAAAAATACAAGCCTCCTTGTATCTTGAAAACAAGGAAATTCCTTGTCGTTTTAGCAAAGTGGAAAAAGAACCAAATTCCAATTCTGTATTAGCTTATTTTTTATTTTAAAATTAATTTAATTAAATTTATTATTCAGGAGAGTGCATGCTGAACCTTCATTTTGAGGGTTTTAAAGACTGGGTTTTATTATTTCTGGGAAAGTGTTATGGAGTGAGCAAACTACAGGATGATATTACTGTTATAAAAAGATTGTTTCTGGGAAAATAGAAAAAAGACCCCAAAAAATGTAGCCCTGGGTGGGGTGCTCAGTGGTTATAGCATTGTCCTGAGCACTGCAGGGTCTTGGGTTCGATTCCTGCTCAAGGGCACATCCCTTCGTTACAGGTTCAATCTCCAGTTCAGGTGCAGGCAGGAGGCAAGCGATTGATTTGTCGCTCGCTTTGATGTTTCTCTCTCTTCCTTCCTCTCCCCTCCCCTCCCTCCCTTCCACTCTTTAAAAACTCAATGGAGCCCTAGCTGGTTTGGCTCAGTGGATAGAGCGTCAGCCTGCGGACTGAAGTGTCCTGGGTTCAATTCCAGTCAAGGGCACATGCCCAGGCTGTGGGCTTGATTCCCAGTAGGCGGCTTGTAAGAGGCAGCCAATCATTGAATCTCTCTCATCATTGATGTTTCTATCTCTCCTCTCTCCCTCTCCCTTTCTCTGTAAAATCAATAAAAAAAAAAAAACTCAATGGAAAAAATATTCTCCTGTGAAGATTAACAACAACAAAATAACTTAAAAAGAATGCTTCTGAGAGAGGTTGAACTGCAATGATATTAGGTATTTACTTTTGGTATCATGGGCTTTTAGCATGAGTGATACCATGTAAACCTGTGGTCTTTCTTTTTAAAATTTTTTTATTGCTTCTTTTATTTTTTATTAAAATATGTATTTATTAATTTCAGAGAGGAAGAGAGATATAGAAACACCAATGATGAGAGAGAATCATTGATCGGCTGCCTCCTGCACACCCCCTACCGGGGATCTAGCCCTCAACCTGGGCACGTGCCCTTGACCAGAATTGGTCTTTTATTAATTTATTAGTTATTTTATCTTTTATTAATCCTCACCCGAGGATATTTTTCCTTTAATCGTCAGGGGGAGAGTGGAAGGGAGGGAAGAGGAGTGGAGAGAGAGGGAAACATGGATGTGAGAGAGACACATGGACTGGTTGCCCTGCCGCATGCACCCCAACTGGGACTGGGGATTGAACCTGCAACCCAGGTACATGCGTTTGACCGGGAATTAAACCTGGGCTGATGCTCTAACCATTGAGCGAAGTCGGTCAGGGCAATTTTTTTATTTCTTGACTTTAGACAGAGATAAAACACACACACACACATTGATTTGTTGTTTCACTTATTATGCGTTCATTGATTGATTCTTATATGTGCCCTGATCTGGAGTCAATCCTGCAACCTTGGTGAATCAGCAGGATCCACTGAGCAACTGAGCCACAGCATCAAGGCCAGCCTGTCATTTTCTTTATTTTATTTTATTTTATTTTATTTTATTTTATTTTATTTTATTTTATTTTATGTTTTAATGTTACTGGTTTCAGAGAGAAAGGGCGAGGGAGAGAGAGAAAAGAAACTTTAATGATGAGAGAGAGTCATAGATCGGCTGCCTCCTGCAAGCCCCCCCGCTGAGGACCAAACCCACATGTGCCCTGACCAGGACTGGTTCCCTCACCGGGAATTGAACCTGGAGCTCCTGGTTCCTAAGTGGACGCTCGGCCACTGAGCCACGCTGACCCACACCAGCCAGGCCCTGTGGTTCTCTGTTTCGAATAGCCTGTTGTGCCCTAACCGGTTTCGCTCAGTGGATAGGGCGTCAGTCTCCGGACTCAAGGGTCCCAGGTTCGATTCCGGTCAAGGGCATGTACCTTGGCTACAGGCACATCCCCAATAGGGAGTGTGCAGGAGGCAGCTGATTCATGTTTCCCTCTCATCGATGTTTCTAACTCTCTATCCCTCTCCCTTCCTCTCTGTAAAAAATCAATAAAATATATATATATATATTTTTAAAAATAGCCTGTTGTTCTGAAGCTCAGATGACCACTGAATTTGCAATAGGTACCCTAAGTGGGGGGAGCAGTGAGCCCTCATAACCCATCCTAAGGTTGATATCGTCAGATTCGAGTTTTCGCTGCAATTTACACGGAGCGGGCCCTTCACGCGGGTCGCAGCTGAACCAGGGACCCCTCCAGGGGAAAACATTCCAGCAGGGGTCCCCAAACTTTTTAAACAGGGGGCCAGTTCACTGCCCCTCAGACCGTTGGAGGGCCGGACTATAGTTTAAAAAAAAAACTATGAACAAATTCCTATGCCCACTGCACATATCTTATTTTGAAGTAAAAAAAAAACAAAACAAAATGAAAAAAATAAAAATAAAAAATAAATAAGTAAATAAATAAATAAACAAAAAAAACCCAAAACGGGAACAAATACAATATTTGTATTTGCATGTGGCCCGCCAGCCGTAGTTGGAGGACCCCTGTTCCAGTGGCTCAGGAGGCTGAACTCCCTTCTGTGTCCCCTTAGCTCTGGGAACTACATTTCCCAGAAGGCGTTGCGCTGCGTGGAGGCACTGACACCTCAGGATGAAAGCGTTGCCTGGAGACCTCCCGGCCTGGAGGCGGGACTTCCGGCCGCTCGGCAGCCGTCCATCTTTGCAGGTTGGCCCGAGTGCATTCTGGCGCCAGAGCCCCTTTTCAGGTAACAAAGCCGCCGGGCGCCGAAGAGGCGTGGTCCTCCGTGCACGGGTCCGAGGCCGGGGCCGGGGAAGGGACCGTGACGCCCACGCCGGCTCCCCGCAGAGTCCGATGGCGGCGGCAGCGAGGCGCCCGGCCGAGGTGAGCGTGTCCCCGGGGGCACCCCGCTCCCCCCACCCCCAACCCTGCACCCGGCTGGCGGGCGCCCGTCCCCTCCTGCAGCCCAGGCCCCGGGGGTGACATTTAGGCGGGAGGCAGGTCATCGTGGCGGTGCAACTAGCTGCTCGGAAAGATCGGGGTTCATGATGAGCTTTTTTCCCCCCTTTTTTCCTTTTTTTTTTCCTTGCTCGGCATCGGGTTCAGGGCGCCGGGCGGGAGGTGGGCGGGGGACTCCATGGGAGGGAGGACCGTCCGCAGGTGCGTGGACCAGGGGGTCCTGCAGGCGGAGGAGGCCTGGAGATGAGATGACATCGCGGGCCGAGTTCCCGCCTCTTCCCTCCCGCATGGAGCCCCCAGAAGGTGGGGGTGCGCTCTGGAGCCCCCAGAATGTGGGGGTGCGCTCTGAGGGGGCGCGGGAGTTTCCGTGTTGCATGTGGTCACTTTAAAGATTTTTTTTGTGTGTGTGTGGGTGAAAAATTTTATTTAAAAAAGAGCATGCAGGATCTTTAGCGATAGTGGTGCTTACAAACTATAGATGTCACAAAGCTGCACACTAAAAATCAGGAAGGAATTTCACCAAGTGTAAATATGTATTTAAAAAAATCAACTTTAAAACCAAAACCCATCAGAGCCATTTTCTACTTCTCTATTGCCAAAAACCCATCTGATGATCGACCCATTGTTCAACAGGCATTCTTGCCCAGGAGTATAAACTGGTACAGCCTTGGCATTTTGATAGAAATTCAAATGCATAAAGCCTTCAACTTAGCAAAAAAAAAAAAAAAAATCACTACCTACTTGGCTCTCTATATGCATACTTAATGCCATTTACTACATTGTTTATAATTGCAAATGGAAACCCAAATATCCATAGAATAGTGCTAGTCATTTTTTTTTCCCAGATGTTTCTTTCTAATGAATTGACCATTACGTTTCCTAAGTTCTGAAACGGCCAACAGACCATAGAAAGACATTTTTTTAGGCTCCTGCTTGAAACCAGCCGCTTCAGCAAACTGCTGGCCTTGATTCAGAGCCAATAAAGATCTTTTTTTTTTTTTAAATTAATTTCAGAGAGGAAGGGAGAGGGAGAGAGAGATAGAAACATCCATGATGAGGGAGAGTCATGGATCGGCTGCCTCCTGCACGCCCCTCACTGGGGATCGAGCCCGCAACCTGGGCAGGTGCCCCACATTCGCCTCTCAGTGTCTGGGTGAATGTGTCCAGATCCATACCACTTCTCTCTCCCAGGGTTCGATCCCTTCTGGTAGCTGTCATTTCCTCCTGTCTACCTGTGCAAGGACTTGCAGGTGTTGTCTGGGTAGCTGTTTCCTCCCCCCCACCTCCCATAGAACTGGGACCCCCTGATTGACAGGTTGAAGCCCAACCACTGAGCCACCCGACCTGGCCCCTATGAGGTCCTTGTTGATGTCCCTGTGCCGGGAATGGTGCCCTCTGGCCAAGGGTGTGCGGAGAGGGTGAACGCAGGGAGGATGCGGTGGCTGCTGGGGGGACGCACGGTAGTGGGGGGTCGCAGCCTCTGAGCTGCAGGGGAGCCCCTGGGTCGGGGGTGGAGGCCAGATGCCCAGAGGAGGCCTTCCCAGCGGCGTGGCGGGTGCCCCGGGGGATGGAGGTGTGAGGGGTACAGTCCACAGAGGGCTGTGCACATTGGGGGGAAGTGGGAGTTAGGGTCCCGGGGCCGAGCATTGGGGACTGACAGGTGAAGCCTGAGCCGAAGCTTGGCGGGGCCTGGTCACCATCTGGAGACCCCAAGGGGAAGGCGAGGCATGATGGGCGCCCTGCCCGCCAGGAACAGACCTGGGTTCCATCTCTGTGCCCTCCAGCGGGGCGCTGCTGAGGGCAGACCCTCAGGCCTAAAGGGAAACGGGAGGGTCGGGTGTGCCCCCCTGGCACCTGTGCCCACCTGTGGGGTTCCTCTGAGGTGGGAGCAGGGGAGGAGGAGGCGTGAGGGGTAGTTGGGTGGGGAGAGGGACTGTGGGTTCTCAGGCACAGAACGGTCATGGTTCCCTCTGTCCCCGTCATTCCAGGCCGGCGTGACCTTGGAGGATGTGGCCGTGCATTTCTCCCGGGAGGAATGGAGGCTGGTGGACGAGGCTCAGAGACGCCTGTACCTGCGGGTGATGCTGGAGAACTTTGCACTTGTCTCCTCTCTGGGTAAGACTCACAGCCTCACAGGGACCTGGACTGGACTCTCCTCCCTCCCCCTGTCCCCTCCCTCAGTCCCGTGGGGCCTGGACCCCAGCACTGCTGCCTCCCCAGTTTTCTGGGCAGTTGCTGTGTTGCTGGGGCTGGTGGGTGTGCATGGCCCTCTGCTCCCCCCTGCAGTCCCCATACTGAGCCCTTTGGGGAAGGGACTCAGGGTCAGTAAGTGGTACTGCATTGAGCTTCATGGATTTGCCTCTCAGTGTCTGGGTGAATGTGTCCAGATCCATACGACTTCTGTCTCCCAGGGTTCGATCCCTTCTGTAGCTGTCATTTCCTCCTGCCCACCTGTGCCAGGACTTGCAGGTGTTGTCTGGGTAGCTATTTACCTGAAGCTGGGCTTTGCTTTAAGACTCTCCTGCAGTGTGTAGTGTTTAGATCTGTTTTCCTCCCCCCAACTCCCATAGCCTTGTCGAGATACAAACTTGTATATATTAAAGTGTACAGTGTGCTGTTTTTATATATACAGAGTGTCCCCCCAAAAATGTATACAGACTTTAACAACTGATAGCCAAATTTTGAAAATGCAATGTATTTTAAAAAACACTGCGTTTGCCCTAGCTGGTTTGGCTCGGGGGATAGGGCGCAGGCCTGGGGACTGAAGGGTCCCTGGTTTGATTCTGGTCAGGGGCACATGCCCAGGGTTGCGGGCTCGATCCCCAGTAGGGAGCGTGCAGGAGGCAGCCATTCAATGATTCTCTCTCATCATTGATGTTTCTATCTCTCTCTCCCCCTCTCCATTCCTCCATGAAATCAATAAAAATATATTTAAAAAAAAAAAACAAAACCCAAAAACACTGCCTTTACAATTATTCAAAGTATGTATACATTTTTGGTGGATACCCTATATCTACATATATAAAAGGCTAATATGCAAAGTGTCCCCTCAGGAGTTCGACCAGGAGACCGGGAGTTCGATCACTCGCTTTGACGTGCACTGACCACTAGGGGGCGGCACCGAACAAAGGGAGGCCCTGGCCAGCAGCCAGAAGGCCCCAGTCGGCCCTAGGGACCCTACCCATGCACTAATTTCGTGCACAGAGCCTCTACTAGTAAAATAATTGCCACACTGAAGTTAATTAAACATATAAAGCTAATTTATTATATTTTTTTATGCTAGGAATGTCTAAGACCTTCTGTCAATAAATTTCAAGTAAAACATTATTAACTGTAGTCACCATGGTAATTACATGCTCAGAACTCACTCAGCTTCTAATGGGACGTGTGCTGCATGTTTTGACCATCATGTTTCCATTTTCCCCTACGCCCCAAATCCTGGCCTTCTACGCTTTTTCTATAATTTTGACTTTTTTTTTTTAACACTTTCAACCATAGGGCCCCATGGTTCCATTGTATCTCTACCTGCACCAGCACTTATTTCTGCTTTTTGGATGGTGGCCATCTTAGCTTATTTATTTGTTTTTTGTGCCAAAACCGGTAGGAACAACATCTTTGGACATTGTTAGATCTTTGATCAAATGTTTATTCAGGTTTTTTTGCCCATTTTTTCATTGGATTGTTCCTTTGCAGTGGAGTTGTTGAACACCTTATATATGTAAATACTTACCCATTATGCGGCAGCCCTTACAAGTACTTTCACACTTTTCATTGTGTTAATTGCCTTTTTGCTGTGCAGAAGCTCTGTGGTTCCATGGTGCCTGGCTCATTTACCTTTGCCCTTGTTGTCTGCCTTTAGTGTCATCCAAAATATTCGTGCCAAAACCACTGTCAAAGAGCTTCTTTTTTCTTTTTTATTTTTTTTTTTTTTTTATTTTTTTTTTTTAATATATTTTATTGATTTTTTACAGAGAGGAAGGGAGAGAGATAGAGAGTTAGAAACATCAATCAGCCGCCTCCTGCGCATCTCCTACTGGGGATGTGCCAGCAACCCAGGCACATGCCCTTGACCGGAATCGAACCCGGGACCCTTCAGTCCGCAGGCCGACGCTCTATCCACTGAGCCAAACCGGTTCCGGCTCTTTTTTCTTTTTTAATGTATTTTATTGATTTTTTACAGAGAGGAAGGGAGAGGGATAGAGAGCTAGAAACATGGATGAGAGAGAAACATCGATCAGCTGCCTCCTGCACACCCCCCACTGGGGATGTGCCCACAACCAGGGTACATGCCCTTGACCGGAATTGAACCCGGGACCCTTCAGTACGCAGGCCGACGCTCTATCCACTGAGCGACACCGGTCAGGGCTATGGCTTCCTTTTTGATGAAAGGAGTTAAAACCTACTGAGCCAAACTGGCTAAGGCTTCTCTTCATTTATTAATAATATTGTGTATGTAAAGAGTAAAAAATAAGAACTATCTCAAATTTTTTTTTTTTTTTAGTCATGTTCTGGAAAAATATTTGATACTAAAGCTAGTCTGAATTTGTTTAATGTCTTTTAAAATTGTTTTTTTTTAAATATATTTTATTGATTTTTTACAGAGAGGAAGGGAGAAAGACAGAGAGTCAGAAACATCGATGAGAGAGAAACATCGACCAGCCGCCTCCTGCACATCCCCCACTGGGGATGTGCCCGCAACCCAGGTACATGCCCTTGACCGGAATCGAACTCGGGACCTTTCAGTCCGCAGGCCGACGCTCTATCCACTGAGCCAAACCGGTTTCGGCGTCTTTTAAAATTATTAACAAAATATGTTTTACCTGGGTTTGCAGGAATACTTTTTTTTTTTATATATATTTTTTTATTGATTTCAGAGAGGAGGGGAGAGGAAGAGAGATAGAAACATCAATGATGAGAGAGAATGATTGATTGGCTGCCTCCTGCACGCCCCCCTATTGGGGATCGAGTCCGCAACCCAGGCATGTGCCCCCAACTGGAATCGAACCCAGGACCCTTTAGTCTGCAGGCCAACACTATCCATTGAGCCAAACCAGTTAGGGCTCGAATAAGTTACTGTTTTTATCTCTGGTTACAAAATTTGTCATGAAAATGACATCAGTAATAATTAACTTTAAAATCTCATAGTTTTGAAGAAACAAGTAGAGCCCTGGTCAAGATTTTCGATAAATCTGCTACTTTTTTAGTCCCTTTTAATTTTGCCTTTTGACTAGGGCTCTACTTATTTGTCAAATGATTGTGTTAATCATTTATCAGATACTTGATTTACTTTCAAGGAAATTCATCTTCAATCCGAAGAATTAAAATTTTGCCAGTCTGTATTAATGTTTCATACTTTTTATTGCCACCTTAGCTAAATAATTATTTAATATTATTTCATAACAATATGTAATCCTTAGATTAAGCATGTTTGACAAGCTTCCCAAGGTTTGAATTTTAAGAATTTTCCTTAACTTAGAAGTGGCTTAGAGTTATTCTATTTTTAAAAAATATATATTTTATTGATTTTTTACAGAGAGGAAAGGAGAGAGATAGAGAGTCAGAAACATCAATGAGAGAGAAACATCGATCAGCTGCCTCCTGCACACCCCCCACTGGGGATATGCCCGCAACCCAGGTACATGCCCTTGACCAGAATCGAACCTGGGACCCTTGAGTCTGCAGGCCGACGCTCTATCCACTTAGCCAAACCGGTCAGGGCTAGAGTTATTCTAAAGGGCTCCTGTAGTACCTCAAGGATTTATTCTTTCTCTCTCTCTTTTTTTTTTTTTTAATATATTTTATTGATTTTTTACAGAGAGGAAAGGAGAGAGATAGTCAGAAACATCAATGAGAGAGAAACATCGATCAGCTGCCTCCTGCACATCTCCTACTGGGGATGTGCCCGCAACCCAAGTACATGCCCTTGACCAGAATCAAACCTGGGACCTTTCAGTCCGCAGGCTGACGCTCTATCCACTGAGCCAAACCGGTTTCGGCCAATATTCTTTCTCTTTATAAAAGAGAAATTTTGGACTTATCAGGCTTATTCAATGTTTGAAAATACATGGAAAACTTTTGTCAAATAATAAAAAAAAAGATAACTATGCCCTGGCTGGTGTGGCTCAGTGGATAGATCATGGGCCTGCAGACTGAAGGGTCCCCGGTTTGATTCTGGTCAAGGGCACATGCCTGGGTTGCGGGCTCGGTCCCTGGTGAGGGGCGTGCAGAAGGCAGCCAATCAGTGATTCTCTCTCATCATTGATGTTTCTATCTTTCTCTCCCTCTCCCTTCCTCTCTGAAATCAATAAAAGTATATTTTAAAAAAAAGAATAACCTTGTTTTATTTCTTTTTATTTTTCTGTTACTCCTCACCCGAGGATTTTTTTCCATTGATATTTAGGGAGTGGAATGGACGGGGAGAGACAGAGAGAAACATCGATGGGAGAGAGACCCATCAATTGGTTGCCTCCCTAAGAGACTGGAGCTGACCAGGGACCGAGCCTGCAACCGCGGTATGTGCCCTTGATCAGAATGGATCCCGAGACCCTTCAGTCTGCGGACTGACACTCTATCCAGTGAGCCAAACTGGCTAGGCCACTATGTTTTATTGGCACACAGATAATTTTATTGTTTAAGTAGATTTTACAGAGATTACATTGAAGAACCTCCCAAGAATCTACACAGTTCTGACACACTTTCATTTATAATTCTGATTGTTATTTTGGAATGTTACGTCTTACAGAAAGGACAGTGTTCCGTACCAATCCCATTATAATCAGAACTATGACCATATTATTTTGGCTTTTTTTTGTCATTTAAAGACAGTCATTGCCCTAACTGGTTTGGCTCAGTGGATATAGCATCGGCCTGCGGACTCAAGGGTCCCAGGTTCGATTCCGGTCAAGGGCATGTGCCTTGGTTGCAGGCACATCTCCAGTGGGGGGGTGTGCAGGAGGCGGCTGATCGATGTTTCTCTCTCATCGATGTTTCGAACTCTATTCCTCTCCCTTTCTCTCTGTAAAAAATCAATAAAATATATTTTAAAAAAATAATAAATAAACTAGGCAAAGCTTTATAGAACTCTCGTAAACGGAATTACTGCTTCTTCCCATGTCCCACATCCGGGTACCAGCGGCCTCATGCCGGGTCATGGGCTGTACTGTCTACCAGTAGGTAAGACAGAGACGACAAGGGCGGCACCGAAAGCAGGCCTCAAATCCCCTCCTAGGATGTCTTAACATTGGTCCACCTTTAAGGGCAGCAACCAAAAGAAAAAACAAAACACCCCTCATTTTATTGATTGATTGATTGATCGATTTAAAAAAATATATTTTATTGATTTTTTACAGAGAGGAAGGGAGAGGAATAGAGAGCTAGAAACATCGATGAGAGAGAAACATCGATCAGCTGCCTCCTGCACATCTCCTACTGGGGATGTGCCCGCAACCCAGGTACATGCCCTTGACTGGAATCGAACCCGGGACCCTTCAGTCCACAGGCCGACGCTCTATCCACTGAGCCACACCGGTTAGGACCCCTCATTTTATTTTATACAAACTCAGGGACCGGGAAGTCTGGCCTGTAAATAGATCTCTGAATTATAACACTATTCTCCATTTAGATTTGTTTTGCAAATCTCAAGACAATGCCCTAGTCCAGTGGTCAGCAAACTCATGAATCAACAGAGCCTAATATCAACAGTACAAGGATTGAAATTTTTTTTGAGAGCCAGATTTTTTAAACTTAAACTATATAGGTAGGTACATTGTTATTCACTTAATTAGGGTACTCCTAAGCTGGCCTTTGCTAAAAACGTCCTCAGTCTGATTGACGTACGTTCGCTGAGGTCGACCCCTTCCACCTCTCCCATCCACACTCGTCTTGTAGACTTGTTTCTCTATCTCCTTTCGTCCATCCTCTCTGTATGTCCAAACCATCTCAACATGCCTTTCTCAATCCTCGACACTACATCTTCTTTCACTCCACAACGTTCCCTAAAATTAACTTAATCAACTTTACTTAAAGTTTTAAGTCAACTGCGCGCCCGCACGTGGTATTTTGTGGAAGAGCCACACTCAATGGGCCAAAGAGCCGCATGTGGCTCTCGAGCCGTGGTTTGCCGACCACTGTCCTAGTCTGTTTGGCTCAGTGGTTAGGGCCTCGGCCTGCAGACTGAAGGGTCCCGGGTTCAATTCCAGTCAAAGGCACATGCCCGGGTATGTGCCCTGACCGTGCAGGAGGCAGCCGATGAATGATTCTCTCTCATCAATGTTTCTATCTATCCCTTTCTGAAATCAATAAAAATATATTTTAAAAATAAAATAAAAATTAAATTAAAAACAAAACAAAACACCCCAAGTCTGCCAAGAGCTGAGCACTTCTGGGGCTACATTTTATCAGCAGGCGGCCCCAGACACCAGAAGCACATCACAGAAGTTGCCTTGGGACTCCAGACCCCCACAGAGCAACCGGTGGAAATCGATCGCAGTGTCCTTGACCACTGAGGCAGGGCCGAGGAAGAGTAAAAAGCTGTGCCTGGTGGAAACAAAAGGCTCCCCTGTGCCCCTCAGGGTCACCCGGCGCCCAGACTACAACAAACTGCAGAGGGACAGTGTTATTCCTGAGGACAAGGGGTGCTCACCAGTCTCAGGGTCAACCCCTTGCAGGAGCACCCCCCTCCTACGGAGGCAGGGCCATTGGAGAAGGGGGTGTCCTGGGCTCCAGAGGGACCCCTGTGTCTTCACACCAGTGGTTGTCAGAACACCAGAGAACTGCCGGTGCCTGAGGTCCCACCGACCATCTCATCCTTGAACCAGAGCAGCCTCAGTGACCCTTGAGGTGGCAGGTAAACCCGCTGCGTTTCTTTTGAATATATATTTTTTTAAAATTGATTTCAGAGAGGAAGAGAGGGAGAGAAAGAAACATCAGTGATGAGAGAGAATCGTGGATCAGCTGCCTCCTGCACACCCCCCACTGGGGATGTGCCCGCAACCAAGGTACATGCCCTTGACCGGAATCGAACCTGGGACCCTTGAGTCTGCAGGCTGACGCTCTATCCACTGAGCCAAACCGGTTAGGGCTGAATATATATTTTTTTAAATTGATTTCAGAGAGGAAGAGAGGGAGAGAAAGAAACATCAGTGATGAGAGAGAATCGTGGATCAGCTGCCTCCTGCACACCCCACACTGGGGATGGAGCCTGCCACCTGGGTATGTGCCCTGACCGGGAATTGAACAGTGGCCTCTTGGTTCATAGGTCGACTCTCCGTCACTGTGGCACGCTGGCCGGGCCCATTGCATTGCCTTTAGACGGCGGGGGCGGGGCGGGGGGGCTGCTTTCACTGCTCTGACTCACTCACCGGGCCTCTTTCTTCCTAAGCCTGTTCAACCACTGGGGTGAATACATATCCTCAGTGGTACCCTCAATGGTACCATCACACTCAGCCCCTCAGCTGCAGCCTCGGAAATCTCCCTCAGGCATGTCTTGTAGTTCCGGGGTGCCCCATTCCCTTATTATGCAGAGACATTTTTTTAAAAATATATTTTATTGATTTTTTTCAGAGAGGAAGGGAGAGAGATAGAGAGTTAGAAACATCGATGAGAGAGAAACATCGACCAGCTGCCTCCTGCACAGCCCCCACTGGGGGATGTGCCCACAACCCAGGTACATGCCCTTGACCGGAATCCAACCTGGGACCTTTCAGTCCGCAGCCCCGACGCTCTATCCACTGAGCCACACCGGTTACGCCTGCAGAGACATATTGACTAAGAACTACCATACCCCCAAAGTCACTTCCTCCTTCTCCCCTCGATGCCAGTACAACACCGGGGGCACGTACCCTGGAAAGGAACGGCAAGTTGATTTCACTCAAGTGCCCCCTAAAGCTAGTATTTATAGACACTTTCACCAGAGAAACAGAAGCTTTTCCTACCAAAAGAAAAGCTACTCTGGAGGCCGAGTACTTAACTAAAATAGAAATCTCACCTAGATTTGAATTACCAAGAAGCTGACAGAGTTACAACAGCCCCTCTTTTATAACCACAATTACACGCAGCTGCCTCGAACTTTAAAAATCAACTATCGCGCCGTAACCGGTGTGGCTCAGCGGATAGAGCGTCAGCCTGCGGACTGAAAGGTCCCAGGTTCGATTCCGGTCAAGGGCATGTACCTTGGTTGTGGGCACATCCCCAGTGGGGGGTGTGCAGGAGGCAGCTGATCGATGTTTCTCTCTCATCGATGTTTCTAACTGTCTATTCCTCTCCCTTCCTCTCTGTAAAAAATAAATAAAATATATTTTAAAAAAATAAAATAAAAATCAACTATCGCGCCACTAACAGGTTTGGCTCAGTGGATAGAGCGTTGGTTGGCCTGCGGACTGAAGGGTCCTGGGTTCGATTCCGGTCAAGGGCATGTACCTTGGTTGTGGGCACATCCCCAGTAGGGAGTGTGCAGGAGGCAGCTGACCGATGTTTCTCTCTCATCGATGTTTCTAACTCTCTATCCCTCTCCCTTCCTCTCTGAAAGAAATCAATAAAATATATTTAAAAAATAAATAAATAAAATAAAAATAAAAAATAAAAAATAAACTCTCCCATCCTGCGTGGCTCAGTGGCTGAGCGTCAACCTGTGAACCAGGGGGTCACCTGTTCGATTCACAGTCAGGGCACAGGCCCGGATTGCGGGCTGTATCCCCAGTGTGGGGCGTGCAGGTGGCAGCCAATCAGTGATTTTCTCCCATTGTTGATGTTTCTCTCCCTCTCCCTTCCTCTCCGAAATCAGTAAAAATATATTAAAGTGAAACAAAGAAACACCCAAAAAGCTCATGGATATTCTGTCGACCCTCCCGTAAGGTTCTCACCTGCAGGAAAAATAAGAGGGTCTCAGGACAAAGACTCAGAGCAACCTTCCACTTAACGGTGTGGACTTTCCTATAACATTTCTAGAGCAACAAAGCAGAGCACCGCCTAGGCCAGGGGTGGGCAAACTATGGCCCGCAGGCCGGATCCGGCCCGTTCGAAATGAATAAAACTAAAAAAAAAAAAAAAAAAGACCGTACCCTTTTATGTAATGATGTTTACTTTGAATTTATATTAGTTCACACAAACACTCCATCCATGCTTTTGTTCCGGCCCTCCGGTCCAGTTTAAGAACCCATTGTGGCCCTCGAGTCAAAAAGTTTGCCCACCCCTGGGCTAGCTCTCCCCTCTTGTTTCTTCTACCCTAAACCCTTCCCAGCTTTTTAAATACTGTACTTCATTGCCCGGTAGTCATGGCTCAGTGCAGTGATTCCCAAAGTGGGCGCTACCGCCCCCTGGTGGGCGCTGCAGCAATCCAGGGGGGCGGTGATGGCCACAGGTGCATTTGTTTTAACTTTTTTTGTATTACCTTTCTATTCTGAGTTCAATAGTTTCATAATTTCAAACTTCAATGTTTCTAATTTACACCTTTCTTTACTATATTTTACGAAAAATGTAGAACATTAATACATATATCTTTCTGTTTAATTGCTATTAAAATTTTTAAAAAAATTAATTTCCAGGGGGCGCTGAGTAATATTTTTTCTGGAAAGGGGGCGGTAGGCCAAATAAGTTTGGGAACCACTGGCTTAGTGGAATGAGCATTGTCTCATGCACCGAGAGGTTTCTGGTTCCATTCCTGGTCAGGGCAGGTGCCTGGGTAGCAGTTGCAATCCCTAGTAGGGAGTGTGCAGGAGGCAGCCAATCAATGTTTCTCTGTCATGGGTGTGTCTATTTTCTCTCCTTCTCCCTCTCTAAAAAATCATTTAAAACATTAAATATCCTATATAATAAAAGGCTAATATGCAAATCGACCAAACAGCGGAACGACCGGTCGCTATGATGTGCACTGACCACCAGGGGGCAGACGCTCAGCACAGGAGCTGCTCCCGGGTGGTCAGTGCGCTCCCCCTGTGGGAGCCAGAAGCCCTGACCCGGGCTCACAGCTGGCGAGCGCAGCAGCAGTGGCAGGAGCCTCTCCTGCCTTCACAGCAGTTGGACATCCCCCAAGGGCTCTCAGACTTCGAGAGAACCAGGCTAGGCTAAGGGACCCCCCACACCTTCCAGTGCACGAATTTTGTGAACCGGGCCTCTAGAGTGTGTGTGTGTGTGTGTGTGTGTGTGTGTGTGTGTGTATGTGTGTGTATTGATTGATTTTGGAGAGGAAGGGAGAGAGAGGGAAACATCAATGATGAGTATCATCGTTCTGCTGTCTCCTATACGCTCCACACTGGGGCTTGAGTCTTCAACCCAGGCATGTGCCCTGACTGGGAATTGAACGTGACCTTCTGGTTCATAGGTCGATGCTCAACCTCTGAGCCACGCCGGCTGGCATTGCCTCAGCTTTTATTTTATTTTATTTATTTTATTTTTTAAAATATAGTTTATTGATTTTTCACAGAGAGGAAGGGAGAGGGATAGAGAGTTAGAAACATCGATCAGCTGCCTCCTGCACACTCCCTACTGGGGTTGTGCCTGCAACCAAGGTACATGCCCTTGACCGGAATCAAACCTGGGACCCTTGAGTCCGCAGGCTGACGCTCTATCCACTGAGCCACACCGGTTAGGGCTGCCTCAGCTTTTATGCACATACTTCACTATCCCTTGGACTCGTATTGTAAAATCATTTCTATGCCCTAGCCCAGTGGTCGGCAGACTCATTAGTCAACAGAGCCAAATATCAACAGCACGACAATTGAAATTTCTTTTGAGAGCCAAGTTTTTTAAACTTAAACTATATAGGTAGGTTCATTGTTATTAACTTCATTAGGGTACTCCTCAGGCTTAGGAAGAGCCACACTGAAGGGGCCAAAGAGCCGCACGTGGCTCGCGAGCCGCAGTTTGCCCACCACGGCCCTAGCCGGTTTGGCTCAGTGGATAGAGCATTGGCCTGCGGACCAAAGAGTCCCAGGTTCAGTTCCGGTCCAGGGCTGGTACCTCAGTTGCAGGCTCCTCCCCAGTCCCTGGTCAGGCCTCATGCAGGAGGCAACCAATGGATGTGTTTCTCTCACATCGATATTTCTCTCTGTCTTTCCCTCTAAGAATCAGTGGGAAAATATTCTCGGGTGAGGGTTTAAAAAAAAAAATCATTTCTACATGAGGTCAGGAACCCACACACTGCAGACTGGCCTGAGGTTGAGTATCTGCAGGTCGCCCCTGTCCTGGGACATCGTGTTGTTACGAATTGTCTATCCTAGAGAATATTCCATGTACACTTGAGAGAATGTGTATCGTGCTGTGACAGCATGGGATGTCCTTTATATGTCTGTTAGATCCACTTGGATTAAAGTGTCATTCAGTTGAAATATATCTTTGTTAAATTTTCATATTGAAAACAATATTTGGTTATCCACCCATTGGTGAAAGGCGGATATTGGCATGTTTTTTTTTTTTTTAATATATTTTATTGATTCTCCACAGAGAAGAAGGGAGAGGGATAGAGAGTTAGAAACATCGATCAGCTGCCTCCTGCACACCCCGTACTGGGGATGCGCCCGCAACCAAGGTACATGCCCTTGACCAGAAGCGAACCCGGGACCCTTGAGTCCGCAGTCCGACGCTCTATCCACTGAGCCACACCGGTCAGGGCGATATTGGCGTTTTGTATGAACATTCTGTGGCTGCATTTTCTGCCTTCACATATGATAGTATTTGCTTGGTACTTAATTTGTTTTGTTTTGTTTTGAATCCTCACCTGAGGATTTTTTCCCCATTGATTTTTAGAGAGAGGGAAGAGAGAGGGAAAGACAGAAATATTAATGCTAGAGAAACACATCCATCGGCTGCCCCCTGCATGCACCCCGACCAGGGCTCGGGCCCGGGAGGACCTTGCAACTGAGGAGGGTGCCCTTGACCGGAATCAAACCCAGGACCTTTCGGTCCGCCGGCTGATGATCTATCCACTGAGCCAGACCGGCTCGGGCTGACACGTGAGTATGTGTGATGGGTTCTCCCTTCCCTTTAGTCAACATGTATCTCACCGGTGTTTCTTTGTGTTCAGGTTGCTGCTGTGGAGCCGACGATGTGGAAGCACCCGGCGAACAGAGGGTTTCTGTGGGAATGTCACAGGGGAAGAATCCTCAGACAGCCTCGTCTTCCCAGAAGAGACACCCCTGCGAGAGTTGCGGGCCGGTCTTGAGGGACATTTTCCACGTGGTCGAGCGTCAGGGGACACAGCACAGCCAGAAACTGCTGAGGTGTGGGGCGTGCGCAAGGCGATTTTATTTCGGTGTAAACTGTCACCAGCTTAAGGAGCAGCACATGGGAGGGGAGCCCTTCAGAAGTCGTGCGGACAAGGCCTCATTCGTGAGGAGCGGCAGCACCCACCCGTCAGGGAAGACCTTGACCTCTGAGCAGGGTGAGAGGGACTTCCTGCCCAGCTTGGGACATCGGCAGCCACAGCTCCCTCAAACCAGGGAGGAGCCAAACAAAGTCCCCCCGTGTTTAACTCCACAGAGCAAGACATGCCTTGGCCCTTCTGGAGAATGCAGGAAAGATTTCAACCCCCAACGCACGCTTGCCCAGGACCAGAACGTCCCTACGGCAAGACCGTGTTTTGCGTCCAGTGAGTGCGGAAAACCGTCCAGGTACAAATCCTCATTTGTTAGGCACCCCCGAGTCCGCACAGGAAAGGGTTTTCACATGTCCGGTGAAAGTGGAAAGTTCTCCCGTGGAAGCTCAACCCTCAGTCAGCATCGAAAAATGCATCCAGGCCCCAGGCAGTCCACGTGCAGCAAATGTGGAAAACCCTTCAGCCACAAGCCCGTCGTTATGTATCCCCGGGTTCGGCACCACGGCGGGGAGAACAGCCACGTGTGCAGTCAGTGTGCGCAATCTTTTAGTCGTGGCTCGGCGTTCATTCGCTACCGGAGAGTTCACACTGGAGAGAAGCCTTACAAGTGTACCTACTGCGCCAAATCCTTTACCTCTATCGCGGGCCTCGGTTATCATCAGAGCTCTCACACGGGGAAAAGACCTTACGTGTGCGGTGAGTGTGGGAAATCTTACATCACGCCTATGGCCCTCCGCTGCCATCACAGCGTTCACACCGGGGAAAGGTCTTACGACTGCAGCGAGTGTGGGAAATCCTTCAATAACAGATGGAAGCTCGTTCGCCACCAGAGAATTCACACGGGAGAAAAGCCCTATGCGTGCGGCACCTGTGGCAAGGCTTTCACCAACAGCTTCACCCTGCGGTATCACGAGCAAGGCCACCTGGGGAAGAGGCCTTACGAGTGCGGCGAGTGCCAGAAGTCTTTCACCACCAGCTCCGGCCTGCGCTACCATCTCAGCATTCACGCCGGAACGAGGCCGTATAAATGCAGCGAGTGTGGCAAGTCTTTTATCTGTCGCTCCACCTACCATTCCCATCAGAAAACTCACTCGGGAGAAAAGCCCTACGAGTGCAGTGACTGTGGGAAATCTTTCACCCGGCGAAGTAGCCTCCTTTATCACCGGAGAGTTCACACTGGAGAAAGGCCCTTCGAGTGCAGTGAATGCGGGAAATCGTTTACCAGGATCTATGCCCTTCATTGTCATAAGAGAGTTCACACCGGGGAACGGCCCTACGAGTGCAGCGAGTGCGGAAAGTCGTTCCCCACCAGCAGTAGCCTGGGAAAACACCGGAAAGTTCATCCTGGAGAAAGGCCTTACGAGTGCGGCGAAGCTGGGAAATCTTTTGCCGGGAGTGACATCTTCTGTTACCATCAGAGAGTTCACGCGAGAGAGAAGCCTTTCAAATGCAGCCAGTGTGGGAAGTCTTTCTCCTCCGGTGCCTCCCTCCGTTACCACCAGCGAGTTCACACGGGAGAAAGGCCGTACGAGTGCAGTGACTGTGGGAAGTCTTTTATATATAGTTCCAAACTCCGTTATCACCAGCGAGTTCACACTGGCGAACGGCCTTACGAGTGCAGTGAATGTGGGAAGTCTTTTATATATAGTTCCAAACTCCGCTATCATCAGCGCGTTCACACGAGCGAAAAACCTTACAAGTGTGGCGAATGCGGGAAATCTTTTATCTACAGCTCTACGTTTCGCTACCATCAGAGAGTTCACACTGGTGAGAGGCCTTATAAGTGCAGTGAATGTGGGAAATCTTTTATCTACGGCTCCAAACTTCGTTATCATCAGCGAGTTCACACTGCTGAAAGGCCTTAAGTGTGCTGGGAACGAGCAATTTCCTGTTTGGTGCGACAACACTTGAGAAGGAAACATTTTGGGGAGTCATTTGTCTGGATTGAAACTCTTATATCTGGATACGCACAGTGGGGAGACTCCCCATAAGTTTTATTTATGTTGGAAGTGTGTGTATTTTTCTCGTTCTGACTTTCCCAGGCCTTCTCGGCTTATGGTGCTCCTAGATTCTGAGGCTAATTCCTTCCACCTTTCCCACCTGGCAGGTCCACAGACTTTGCGATAATCAACACCCCAATGTGCTTATGTACGCTGACCTCTGGTCTCATGTATATTGTGGCAAAATGGAAATGACCAGGGGGTCAGCTTTCCTATTAGGACTAATTTGGATACGGATAAGCTGCAGTAATGAATTGCAGCTTGCAGAGAAATGACTACGTGTTCATCGAGGGTGATAATTTGTGATGAGATATTCTACCGTCCAGTGTATGAACTTGGAACTGTCTGCTGCTCATGACGTTGGCTTATACAATAATTCAGAATTTACTCTTTGTACAAATATTTTGTTATTTATTTTAGAGAGAGGGAGAGGAGGAGAGAGAAACGTTGATTGATTGCCTCATGCACTCGCTCCGGCCAGGGATGGAAACAGCAACCTGAACATGTGCCTTGACCAGGAATTGAACCAGCATCCTTTTGGTACATCAGACAATGCTCAACTAGCTGAGCCACACTGGCCAAGACAAGGCCTTACTCTATTTTTTGATATATTTTTTACTGATTTCAGAAAGGAAGGGAGAGGGAGAGGGAGAGAGATGGAAATATCAATGATGAGAGAGAATCATTGATCGGCTGCCTCCTGCACGCCCCCTACTGCGGATCGAGCCCATGACCCAGGCATTTGTCCTAACTGGGGATGGAACCGTGACCAGCTGGTTCATAGGTCCATGCTCAACCATTGAGCCATACTGGCTGGGCAAGGTCTTACTCTTTCAAGTCTTTTTGTTGTTGTTGTTTTAATCCTCACTCAAGGATATTTTTCCCACTGATATTGAGAGAGAATGGAAAGGAAGAATAGATGGGGAGGGACAGAAAGAGAGAGAGAAACACTGATGTGAGTGAGACACATGGCTTGGTTCCCTCTTACATGCACCCCGGCTGGGGCCAGGGATGGGACATGCAACCCAGGTAAGTGCCTTTGACCGGGGATCGAACCCATGACCCGTGGGTGCACAGGCCAATTCTCTAATCACTGAGCCACACCGTCCAGGGCTTTTAATTCTTTTTCATCTTGCTTATTCTTTTTCATTGTATGGGGTTCTGTATAACCTGATTCAGGCTCTACAAGCATGAAGAGGTGAACAACGTTGTAAGGGGGGTCTCAACATTTCTCTGCTTATGGACAGGCTGTGCGATGGCAAAAAATAAGTGTCCAGTTTTGACCAAATTTGAGTCGCTGTCCACAGCCTCCCAGGAAGGACTGAAAGACTTTCTGGTCTTGATTTGGTTGCTCTGTGAGGGGTCTTGGCGATGACCCTGGGGGAGCAGGTGAGATCCTCAGGTACCTATGAGAGTAGCATGGTGGTTCCTTCACTCAGAGCAGATCTCGTAGATTATATTGGCACTGCAGCGGTTCTCAGCCTGTGGGTCGCGACCCCTTTGGCGGTCCACCGACCCTTTCACAGGGGTCGCCATAGACCATCCTGCATATCAGATATTTACCTGACGATTCATCACAGTAGCAACATGACAGTGATGACGTAGCAACGGAAATAATTTTATGGTTGGGTCACAACATGAGGAACTGTATTTAAAGGGCCAGAAGGTTGAGAACCACTGGTGGGGGATCTATATTTCTTTGGTCTCAAAGTGTCACGTGCCACAATTGTTCCACAATTCGCTGGGCTGTGGTCAGTGGTTGAAAGACAGTTCCGGGAAAATCACAGTGTTTGGTACAGAAACACTGGCCTAATAGGGATTGGAGGAGACTGGGACCGACTATCTGATCCCTATAGAGTCTATATGTATAGAGTCTATAGTATAGACCAGGGGTCCTCAAACTTTTTAAACAGGGGGCCAGTTCACTGTCCCTCAGACCATTGGAGGGCCGGACTATAGTTTAAAAAAAAAACTATGGCCCTGACTGTTCTGGCTCAGTGGATGGAGCGTTGGCCTGCGGACTAAAAGGTCCCGGGTTCGATTCCAGTCAAGGGCATATACCTTGGTTGCAGGCACATCCCCAGTAGGGGGTGTGCAGGAAGCAGCTGATGTATCTAACTCTCTTTCCCTCTCCCTTCCTCTCTGTAAAAAATCAATAATATATATATATTTAAAAAAAAAAACTATGAACAAATTCCTATGCACACTGCACATATCTTATTTTGAAGTAAAAAAACAAAACGGGAACAAATACAATATTTGTATTTGCATGTGGCCCGCGGGCCGTAGTTTGAGGACCCTTGGTATAGACCATAAGGAGGAAGGCAGTGGAGTGAATATAGTGTAGTCAAACCTACTTTCCCAAAAGATTGGGACATAAAGTGTTTGTTTGTTTTTTATCTTGAGCCCTTGTTTTTCAATCCTCACTCAAGCATATGTTTAGAAAAAGAAAGGGAGAGAGAGAGAAATATCTATGTGAGAGGGAGACATTGATCGATTGTTTCCCATACACACCCCAGCTGGGGTTAAAACCCGCAACCTAGGTCTGTGACCTGGCCAGGAGTGAGACCCCTATCTTATCTTTTGTTGTACAGGATGGAACCCCAATCAATGAGCCACACCCACCAGGGAAATCTTTAGCTGTTTTTTTACAGTTTGACATCGGTATGAGCCTAAGAAACAATGATCACAGTCCTGGTAATGACCACATCTGCCCTTCATTGCTGGCCACATCCCACTGAGGACAGGCTGGCCACACGAGGACAGAAGAGCTTTGGGGTCAATATGGAGCTGCCATACTTACTGAGTAGAAGGTCTAAGTTTTTATTTTTAACAATTTTTAGATAGTAAAGTATAAGTGATATGCAATAAAGCATTAAATAGTTTTTTAACTTTAGAACATTTTTATTTTTTAAAATATATTTTTAGCCCTAACCGGTTTGGCTCAGTGGGTAAAGCGTCGGCCTGCGGACTCAAGGGTCCCAGGTTCGATTCTGGTCAAAGGCATATACCTCCGTTGCGGGCACATCCCCAGTGGGGGGTGTGCAGGAGGCAGCTGGTCAATGTTTCTCTCTCATCGATGTTTCTAACTCTATCCCTCTCCCTTCCTCTCTGTAAAAAATCAATAAACTATATTTTAAAATATATATTTTTTGCCCTGACTGGTTTGGCTCAGTGGATAGAGCGTCGGCCTGGGGACTGAAGGGTCCCGGGTTCGATTCCGGTCAAGGGCATGTACCTTGGTTGCAGGCACATCCCTGGTAGGGGGTGTGTAGGAGGAGGCGGCTGATCGATGTTTCTCTCTCATCGATGTTTCTAACTCTCTGTCCCTCTCCCTTCCTCTCTGTAAAAAATCAATAAAATATATTTTTAAAAAAACACTATATTTTAAAATATATATATTTTTATTTCAGAGAGGAAGAGAGAGGGAGAGAGAGAAATATCAATAGTGAGAATCATTAATTGGCTGCCTTCTGCACGCCCCCTAGTGGGGGTCAAACCTGTAACCCAGGCATGTGCCTTGCCCAGGGATTGAGCCGTGACCTCCTAGTTCAGGGGTCCTCAAACTTTTTAAACAGGGGGCCAGTTCACTGTCCCTCAGACCGTTGGAGGGCCGGACTATAGTTTAAAAAAAAAACTGAACAAATTCCTATGCACACTGCACATATCTTATTTTGAAGTAAAAAAACAAAACGGGAACAAATACAATATTTGTATTTGCATGTGGCCTGCGGGCCGTAGTTTGAGGACCCCTGTCTAGTTCATAGGTTGTGGCTCAACCATCGAGCCATGCCAGCAGGGCTCAAATGCAAATACTGACCCAGAGAAGCAGAGGGGATATATTCTGAAGTTCCCAGAGGCATGGTCCCCCTCCCTGGACTTGCCTGGAATCTCTCATGTTTTCTCTTATAACCTGTCCAGGATATTCTCCTTATTGCTGACCAAACACGGAACCTGACAACATCCATTCTGATAGCGTAATGCCACATGAAGTGAAGAACAAGAAGACTATATTGTACTTGCGATTTTTTGTGTGACCATTTAGTGTCATTTTAGCAATAGTTGGTCGAGCATATTTTGTCTCTTGGGAGGATGATTTGCAAGTGGAATCCTTAGGAGAATTTTAGTAACACGTCTCTGATAAAGGGGAGACACAGCGGTGAGTAAAAGAATACAAGTTAAAATATTAAGGCAATGCCTGGCTGGTGTGGCTCAGTGATTGAGCATCAAGCTATGAGCCAGGAGGTCACAGTTCGATTCCCAGTGTGGGCACATGCCTGGGTTGTGGGCTCGATCCACAGTAGGAGGTGTGCGGGAGACAGCCAATCAATGAATCCTTCTCCTCATTGATGTTTCTATCTCTGTCTCCCTCTGAAATCAATAAAAATATATTTAAGAAAATAGCAAGGTAAGCAGGGATGTAAACAGTCTCAATCCATAAATGTTACCATGTAAGAAAGCATAGCTTGCCCTAGCAGGTTTGGATCAGTGGATAGAGCGTCGGCCTGCGGACTGAAGGGTTCCGGGTTCGATTCCAGTCAAGGGCATGTACCTGGGTTGCGGGCACATTCCCACTGGGGGGCGTGCAGGAGGCAGCTGATCGATCTCTCTTATCGATGTTTCTAACTATCCCTCTCCCTTCTTCTCTGTAAAAAATCAATAAAATATATTTTAAAAAAGAAAAAAAGAAAGCATATCTTGCCCTAGGCGGTTTGGCTCAGTGGATAGAGCGTTGGCCTTCGGACTGAAGGGTCCCAGGTTCAATACCAGCCAATGGCACATGCGTGCATTGCGGGCTCAATCCCCAGTAGGGGCCGCGCAGGAGGCAGCCGATCGATGATTCTCTCTCATCACTGATGTTTCTATCTCTATCCTTTTCCCTTCCTCTCTTAAATCAATAAAAAAACTATTTTTTAAAAAAGAAAGCATATCTTATGCATACATGTTATCTTAGTTAATATTACTCTCCCTTCTCTCTAGAAAGACTTGTAAAGACTGAGTCAATATATGTTTCAAGTGTGTCATCTAGAACTTAAGAGATGGCTTGTTCTAACCAACCCTTTTACAATCCTCAGTCTCTGATGAGTGTCTTCCTCTCCCTTTTGTGGATATTAAAAATTTCTAGATAATGTTAGAGAATAAAGCACCAATGTCTTCAGGAATCTATTGTAGCCAATAAATTATTTTATGCATCTTGACTGCCAATTTTTTAAATTTTACAGCGGGAGGGGGAGAGAGCTGGAAAAACATCGATGTGAGAGAGAAACATAAATTCATTGCTTCCCGCACAGGCCCCAACCGGAGCAAACCACCTGGGTATGTTCCCTCATGGGGAATCGAACCCACCACCTTTGGTGGACAGGATTTCACTCCAACCCGCTGAGCCACACCAGCTCAACCACGTACACGAAGCCACGAATTTCAGGCCTTGGACAGTGGACAGCACAGGGCTGTAGCCTGAAGGGAAGATGGTATAGCAGGTGAGGTGGCACCTTCCCACCCCGCCCAGGCACTTTCCGAACCTGCTTAGGGACAGGCAGCCAGAGAGCCGAGGGCGGAGGTAGACAGCTCAGAGCCGAGGACCCTGGAGCCCTCCTGGAAGTTGTGTAGCTGTGTTTTTTGAGTGAGCCCTACCTGAGCAGGAGATGATTTAAATTCAGGCACTGGAACTGCGCTGCCCCTGAGTGTCAGGACGATGCCAGCAACCGGTAAGGAGGGCAGGACACAGCCAGAATGATGGAGCTCTTGTTGCTGCCTCCCGGACTTCTTCAAGAGCTAGGAGACCGACTGCCCTAACCGGTTTGGCTCAGTGGATAGAGCGTCGGCCTGCGGACTGAAGGGTCCCAGGTTCGATTCCGGTCAAGGGCATGTACCTTGGTTGCGGGCACATCCCCATTGGGAGGTGTGTGGGAGGCAGCTGATCGATGTTTCTCTCTCATCGATGTTTCTAGCTCTCTGTCCCTCTCCCTTCCTCTCTGTGGAAAATCAATGGAATATATTTAAAAAAAAAAAAAAAAAAAAGAGCTAGGAGACCAAACCTGACACTAACCCCAAGGACAGGACTGATCTGGGTCCCAAGACTTGGAATAGCT
>NW_005871999.1:113308-115986 GCF_000147115.1 Myotis lucifugus
AACCCATAAAAAAAATCCTTAAAAAATAAAATAGATGCCAACTGCCGTTCTTCTGGAGCATTTTCTTAATCGGTCGAGATGTGCTTCCCAGCGATTATCATTTTGGGTCAAGTAAACTCATAAAGATTATCTACAGGTTTGAATATTTCTTACCTATCACAGCCCAAGCCAGTTTGGTTAGTGGATAGAGTGTTGGCCTGAGGACTGAAGGGTCCCGGGTTCGATTCCAGTCAAGGACTGAAGGGTCCCGGGTTCGATTCCAGTCAGAGACACATGCTGTGTTGTGGGCTCGATCCCCAATAGGGAGCATGCAGGAGGCCGCCAATCAATGATTTTCTCTCATCCTTGATGTTCCTACGTCTCCCTCTCCCTTTCTCTCTGTAATCAATAAAAAATATTTTTTTAAAGTATAAGCCGAAGCCGGTTTGGCTCAGTGGATAGAGCGTCGGCCTGCGGACTGAAGGGTCCCGGGTTCGATTCCGGTCAGGGGCATGTGCCTGGGTTGCGGGCACATCCCCAGTGGGAGATGTGCAGGAGGCGGCTGATCGATGTTTCTGACTCTCTATCTCTCTCCCTTCCTCTCTGTAAAAAATCAATAAAAAATATATTTAAAAAATAAATAAAGTATGAAGAATCACAAAACCTTGGGTGACCATTCCAGTTATGTGCTCACCTTAATTTCGCTTTCTCAGACTTCCCGGTTTGGCTCAGTGGATAGAGTGACTGAAGGGTCCCGGGTTCCATTCTGGTTGGGGGCACAGGCCCAGTAGGGAGTATGTAGGAGGCAGCGATCAGTGATTCTCTCTCATCACTGATGTTTCTCTCTCTCTCTTCCTCTCTGGAATCAGTAAACATATATTTTATTTTATTTTAATTTTAGTAAACATATTTTAAAAGAATAAAATAAAATAAAACTTCTCTGAGGTCTTTAACTGTTTTCACCATCCACCAATGCTTTACCAGAACTATTTCCTAATCACTATATAGTCCATTGTTAATAGCTGCCTGTAATTTTGCATTTTGTTTTTATTGATTTTTTAGAGAGGAAGGGAAAAAAAGAAACTTCATTGTGAAAGAGAAACATCAATAGGCCGGCCAGCTTCGCCCAGTGGTGGAGCATCGACCTATGAACCCAGGAGGTCACGGTTAGATTCCCTGTCAGGGCACATGCCCAGGTTGTGGGCTCGATCCCCTGCATGGGCAGTGCAGGAGGCAGCTGATCCATGATTCTCATCATTGATGTTTCTATCCCCATTCTCTGAAATCAATAAAAATATAGATATTTTTAAAAAGCTGCCCTGGGAGGGAGTGAAATTTGCCACCTCTGGGTGCAATGGACCTTGTTCCAACTAACTGAGCCACACAGGTCAGGGCAATTTTGCATTTTAAACCTTTCTTTTCTGAGATAGGTTCAACTCCCCATGGAAGTCAGTCCCTGCAATGACAAGAAAAGTGGTAATTACTTCCCAGTGAGGAGTTAAAATCCATTGAAGGCACTCCCAGCATGTGAAATGCAAATTGCGCCCTAACCATTGTGTCTCAGTGGCTAGAGCTTTGGCCTGCGGATTGAAGGGTCCCAGGTTTGATTCCCATCAAGGGCATGTACCTGGGTTGCAGGCACATCCCCAGTAGGAGGTGTGCAGGAGGCAGCTGATGGATGTTTCTAACTCTCTAGCCCTCTCCCTTCCTTCCTGTAAAAAATCAATAACATACATTTAAAAAATAAAAAAATGCAAATTGCAAAAATCTATTAACAATGTCTTTTTAGTGATTCAAAGCCGGGAACTGAAATAATTCTGGTGAAAACTCTGGAATGATAAGGTCATTTGCATCCGTAGCCCTGAGGGGGGGGGCGGGTGTGCATCTGAAATAGTACATTTAGCTCCTGAGAACAAGCCAAACTTCACAGAAGTTGGAGCGAATGTCCCCAAACACTCGGGTGAGAAGGGGCAGGCAGCACCCGACTCCCCGCCGAAGCCTGGGTCCTGGTGCTTTGTGGAGGGACCCAGGTCGCTCCAAAGCCAGTGGTTCTCAACCTTCTGGCCCTTTAAATACAATTCCTCATGTTGTGACCCAACCATAAAATTATTTTCGTTGCTACTTCATAACTGTCACGTTGCTGCTGCTATGAATCGTCATGTAAATATCTGATATGCAGGATGGTCTATGGCGACCCCTGTGAAAGGGTCGTTGGACCGCCAAAGGGGTCGCGACCCACAGGTTGAGAACCGCTGCTCCAAGCCCTTGCACCCAGGGAACCCGTTTCCCAGCGCGGGGCGGGTCTAAATTTCCCTGTGGCAGAGGTAGCGCCAGCATCCGTCCCTGGGAACTACATTACCCGGCGTTCACTGCGCCGAGTGGCAGCTCGCTGGACCAATGAGAGCTCGGGATGGAGGCGTCCCCTGGCGTGTCCCCGAGCGTGGGGCGGGACTTCCGGCGTCCTCCTCCCCGGCGGTCATTTTGGCCGGTTGGGTGTGTTCCTCCCAGCGGCGGCGGTCCCAGAGCGCGGGGGTCGTGGCCGGTGAACGAGGCGGAGAAGACGCCGGGAGAGTCGCGTCCACCGCAGAAAGGCGGGTCGGAGGCTCGGACGGGGCGCCGCGGGAGTGGGTCCGCCCCGGGGCCGGGACCCGAACCGCCGTCCCGCTCCGCCCTCAGACCCGGATGGCGGCGGCGCGCCA
>NW_005871999.1:143510-146453 GCF_000147115.1 Myotis lucifugus
GAGAAAGTGGCTGACACGTTTCCAATGACCAATAAAGCGGTGAATAAATAAAAGTGTATTGTTTATTTCTTAAAATCCAGAAATGCTGCGCCTGAGGCGGTGTGGAGAGGGGCTCCCAGGTGGCTAGTGATATGGGCTGCGGGAGGTGCAGCAAGGAAACAAAGCTTGATCAGGTGCATGTAACTGAGTAGATTCAAAACCCATGAGAACGTTGTAAACATCTTGGCCACACCCTTACTCTGCCTCATGGAATCTGGCTATAAAATAAAGACTCGGTTTGCAGGCCGTGGTGTTGTCTATGTTCTTTTGTTATGGGTTGACTCAGCGAGATAGACCACCGATTCAGAATTTAAATTTAAGAGCCTTTATTAAGCTGGCCAGCTGACTACAGTTACAGCATCCTGCCGAAGCAGAGGCTGAACTGCAGTGCAGATCACAGGAGTTACATTTTATTACATTTTGTGGAGGCCTAGAGAATATGTGTCTTTCAAATTCTGGGCCCCCCAATATGGAGGAAACACTCTTTATTTATACTTTTCCCAGTCTTTTGTCTCCCAAATTTGGAATGAGACTTGCGGGCCTTCTGAGAAAGAAGTCCTGCATGCTGGGAAGGGGCCATGAGATCATATCTCAAGGCCTAGCCTGATGTCAGTACCTTCCTATCTATGTGTTTTAGGAACAGACAGCACAGCATGACCTGTCTGGCCAAAGCGCCAGATATGCAGCCCAGTACACTTTAATCCTTCACTGCCCACCCCCCACCCCTGTCAGGTTCACCCATGGCTGTGCTGGCCCGGCCCAAGGTGGGACTACAACTAGCCCCAAGCCCAGGACCCAAACCCTACCTGTGACCACATCCTCTGTCCACAGCCTTCTTTTATTTATTTATTTGAGGCCTGGTGCATGAAATTCATACACAGGTAGGGTCCCTAGGCCTGGCCGGTAATCGGGGCCATTCTGTGGGGCGATTGATCTCTACCCCCCCCCCCCCCCACTGCACCCACCTAGGCTGGCCTGGGGCCTGCAGGCTGAGTGCAGCTCATGCATTGAGTGTCTGCCCCCTGGTGGTCAGTGCACGTCTTAGTGACTGGTCATGCTGCTGTTTAGCTGATTTGCATATTAGGCTTTTATTATATAGGATTTATTTATTATTTTTATTTTTTTAATATATTTTATTGATTTCAGAGAGGAAGGAAGAGGGAGCTAGAGAGATAGAAACATCCATGATGAGAGAGAATCATGGATCGGCTGCCTCCTGCACGCCCCCCACTGGGGATTGAGCCCACAACCCGGGCATGTGCCCTTGACTGGAATCGAACCTGGGACCTTTCAGTTCACCAGCCAACGCTCTATCCACTGAGCCAAACCAGCAAGGGCCATTTATTATGTTTAATGTGCCACTGATGGGAATTGAACCCAGGACCCTTCAGTCCTCAGGCTGACACTCGATCCACTGAGCCAAACTGGCTAGGGCCACATTGTTTGTAAATCTGCAGCTTCAATAAACATACGTTCAAAATGTTCGGAACTCGTGTTGTGAAAATGTTTCCGCATGACGTCAAGAACTCAAACACTACAGGCCAACCTGAGGCAGACCCCCTCCAGGCTGCTTCCTGTTTGCGAAATCAGTTATGCCTGGGACACCTTCTATAAAGACAGACAAAGGCATGGTTTTGCTTACAAGGGTTGGGAGGAAATGTGATGGCCCACACTCACTTTGGTGTTGAATCAATTCAATCTTAACACTATTCTTTTATTTTACATGTTTTCATTGATTTTTTTAGAGAGAGAGGGGAGAGAGTGAGAAACATCAATGGTGAGAGAGAATCATTGATTATCTGCCTCCTGCACGCCCCCTACTGGGATCTAGTCCCCAATCTGGGCATGTGCTCTGACTGGAAATCTAACCAGCCATCTCTTGGTTCATGGGTCCTCCACCGAGCCATGCAACCTGGGCACACTATTCTTGTTAATTGTTGGCTCAAGTACAGATGTCTCCCTTTCCCCCCTCCCATCCCTTTGCAACCCTCTACGCTGCCCCCACCGCCTCTAGGCCCTCATGACATTACTGTCTATGTCCATGGGATATGCATATCTTAAATAATAAAGCGATAATATGCAAATTGACCCTCACACCCTCACGTCAGAAGATGGCCACCACAAGATGGCCACTTGCATGTCATCAGTCACAAGATGGCCAGCAGGGGAGGACAGTTGGGGGTGATCAGGCCGGGAAGGGGAGGGCCATTGGGAGCGACCAGGCCTGCAGGGGAGGGCAGTTGAGGGTGATCAGGCTGGTAGGGAAGCAGTTAGGCGTCAATCATGCTGGCAGGGGAGTGGTTAGGTGTCAATCATGCCAGCAGTTTGGGGCAATCAGGCAGGCGAGCGGTTAGGAGCCAGCAGTCCCAGATGGTAAGAGGAATGTCCGACTGCCAGTTTAGGCCCAATCCCTGTGGGGTTCATACATCCCCCAAGGGGTCCCAGATTGGAGAGGGTGCACGCTGTGCTGAGGGCCACTGTGCCCCCCCCATACACGAATTTCCTGCACCTGGCCTCTAGTATGTATATACTTCTAAAAATACATTTTATTTTAGAGAGAGCAAAGGACAAGGAGGGAGGGAGGAAAACATCAATGATGACAGAGAACCTCTGGGAATTGAGCCCACAACACAGACATGTGCCCTGACTAGGAATAGAACCATGATTTGGTTCAGAGGTTGATGCTCAACCATTGAGCAACTGGGCTATATTGATTTTTTAAACATTAAAAAATATGTATTTTTTTTTTATTGTTGACAGTGGTACAGATGTCTCCCATTTCTCCCCTGTGTATATATTCATTGTTGGATTTCTTCCAGTCCGCCCCACCTCACCCCCTCGGAGATTGTCAGTTTGTGCCAGGCCCCTGTTCCTACTTGTCCTTCAACTCCTTTTTTAAAAAAA
>NW_005871999.1:147749-165103 GCF_000147115.1 Myotis lucifugus
TGTGAACAAAGAGGGACCTTGAGCCCCGAGGGCGGCGGGCATCACCCCCCCGGGCGGGGCCAGGGCCCTGAGCAGCCGGAGCCCCTGGGTCCTGGGGTGGGTGCCCGGCCCTCAGCCCTTTAGTTCCCACCGGTTCCTGCGGGTGCAGAGCCGCTGAGGGGACGGGGCTGTGGGGCTCCTGTCAGGGCCTCACTCTCTGGTGGCCTCTGAGGTCGTGGGGTCCTGGGGCTATCGGCCTCTCTTCTTGGGGGACCTTGGACCTGGGGACCTTGAAGGGACACCAAGCCCAGAATCCTAAGCCCAGGTCAAGGGTCAGATGAGTGGCAGCTGGTTTTGGCAGCCAGTGGAATTGTGTGTGACAGGTCCTTCCGCGCATGGGCTCCAGAAGGTGCAAAGGCTTGGAGTGCAGACTAAGCTGATTCAGGGACGAACAGAGGTCCGTTTTTTTAAAAACAGGAACTGGAAACAGTGTGACAGGAACCAAGTGCAGAGGAGCTTTGTGACCACTTGGGTTTCTGTTCTGCTGGTGATGGGGTCATTGGGGTCATGGGAGCAGTAGAGCAGGTGACCTGTCCCAGGTCTCATTAGACTCCCTGTGGCTGCAGCCTGATGCACAGGATGGGTGTGAGGACGGTGGTAGGAGGCCCAGGACGGAAGCTGCTGTGATAGTGCTGGTGAGTGTGAGGGTAACTGGATCACAGTGGTGGTTGTGGGTGTGGAAGAAGCAGTTGCATATGGATCAGGGTTATAGCTGTGGTCACCTGGATTTTCTAATTTTGAGGATTGGAGAGAGAGGTAAGAATCAGAGATGATGTGAAGGTTGGATTTAGCACCTGAAGATATGAAAGCACCATTAACTGAGAAAGAAAAATTCATAGTCAGAAAAGCAATGTTCATGGGGAATGTAAAATCTTATTTTTTCCTATTAAGTTATGAGATATTTCAGAGACCAGTCAATGACTATCTGGAACTCTGAAGAGTTCAAGATGAAGACTACTTAAAAAAATAACCATCTGCACCAGGGAGGAGTTGAAGGTCACCTGCTTCTATTGGAGGTAGAAGAGTAATTCAAAAAAGGTTAGACTTTGCCTAGTGCATATTTACGTCTTTTTTTAAAATATATTTTATTGATTTTTTACAGAGAGGAAAGTAGAGGGATAGAGAGTTAGAAACATCCATCAGCTGCCTCCTGCACACTCCCTACTGGGGATGTGCCCGCAACCAAGGTACATACCCTTGACCGGAATCGAACCTGGGAACCTCGAATCCGCAGGCTGACGCTCTATCCACTGAGCCAAACCGGTTAGGGCCATATTTACTTCTTAAACACTCACCCAGATTTCTTGTGACCCTTTGTGTGGCCTGGGTGTTGCATCCAGTTTGGTTGATTTGCTTATGGGCATGAGTGGGCATCTGTGAGACTCACTGGGCGTGGGGTAGAGGGACACAGGCTGTGAGTGGAGAACGGACATCAAATGCAGCAGCAGTAGAGGTGGGCTCTGGGTAACTGAGATCTGATGTGGTTCTCAATAGGTGAGGTTGAAGGAAAAAAACAAGTTGGGAGGGAGGCCTTCATAGCAGAACTGAAGGCTTTGTCTTGGGTGTGGGCACTCAGAGTCAGGTTAGTGCAGTGGGGTATTTACTTAGGAGTTTAATTTGTTCCGAGACCGAGCTCGTTAAGGAGCTCCTTAACTCAAATTACTCTATCAACTCAATGCAAAAAATCGGCCAAGAGACAGGTGGTATCTCAAAAAACTCGTTCGTCGGGACACTCGTAAGTCAAGACCCCACTGTACTTGATACTGTTTGAACTTGCCATGCAGTCTCTGGAACACACATGCTGAGTAACGACTAAGTCCAAGGAGATGTCTATGGGAGCTGGGGCTACGGGAGTGCAGGTGTGAGAGGTGTGGGAGGAGGAGTGATGTTCTGTTGGAGAGGGAGTGTGAATTCATGGCCACAGATCCCTGATTTTAACATAGAAGGAATGAAGGTTGAGTCCATTTCTGGTGATAACTGGGGAATTTTAGGGTAATTCCTGAAAAGACTGGTGTTGTGGCACTACATGCCAGTTCCAGAATTTAGGTGTCATATAGGTGCACACCTGCCTGTGGTTGTTGGGCTGATACAGTGATCAATGGGATAGCAGACATCAGTGTCACCTGGGCTTAAAAATCTCTACTGGCTTGGGGAAGGGAGAAGGGTAAGAGAGAAATACATTACAGAGGAGGTGAGTTAGAAGGTTGAAAAGGTGATTAGAAAACAGCCCCTCCTCTTCATGGTGAATATGTTTTGCCTTTAAAGTTTTGACTCTGGGAATGAAGCTGTATGGAAGAAGTGTGATACAAAGAATTATGCAAAACAGGTAGAGCAAAGTGTTGGCCTCAGCACCCTGGGCCTGGAATCGAATGGGTGACGAGTGATACCATGTTTTTCAGGGTCTTGGAGGGAGAATTTGTTGGACAAGAAGGATATTGCCCCACAAGACCAGTGTCAAATCACTCTCATCTCTCCTTATGGCCAACATTTTTCTGTCCCCTGTGTTGGTGACACCCATTGCCCTGACCCTAAATGTGAGGCCCTGATGTTAGGTATAATCAATTTGGGCATCTGCTCTATTGCTGTTTGAAGACACAGTATCAGTAGGAATATAAGGAGACAGTGACTCTGATGGATGCAAGGCCTACTATTTTCTGTGATGTGGGGAGTGGATATGGAGAGTGGGAAGTATGACAAAAGTAAAAGCTTAGGAGAGAAGCTGATCATGGACTGAACTGTCCCCATCACGACAGGATATGGACTTTGAGGACGTGGCCATTGCCTTCTCTGAGCAGGAGTGGGCGCTCCTTGGTGAGGCTCAGAGACTTCTGTACTGCGATGTGATGCTGGAAGTGTTTGCGCTCCTCTCATCTGTAGGTAAGAGCTTCACATTGTCTCAGGGTCGTGAGGTGATGCCCTTTTTTCCTTTATTCTCAAAACATAGCTTTCTCTCTCCCACAGCCAGACCACCGGTTCTGCTAATTTCCGCCACTGTCTTGTCAAATATGCTGTGGCTGCCTATGCTGAGCTGTGTGGAGAGCCCTGACCAATGGACTCCATGAACATCCCTGACACCCATTGCCTCAAAAAGTGCAGAAAGTGTATGGAAAGTGGGAGTCTTACAGGCAGTTAATGGGTCCCACCTTCCTCTTCCTCTCCCTGGGAGGGTGACAATATGCATATTCATTCCCTTCTTCCCCCTTCCTCTAGGGAAAGGTGCTTTATGACAGCCTGTGCCAGGTTATGTTCTTCACTTACATGAACCGTGGGCTATTCTTTTAAAACCCTTCTTCAACTGTTGTTTGTAATATTACCTTAGCTGAGTACTATTGTGGGCCACATTGCTGTGAGCCAGAGCTGGCTGCTTTCCTCCGTTGTCTTTAATTAATACTTGGAATAGTTGGGTTTATGCATCGGTAGAGTAGAAGATCAGGAAGAAACCTGGTTTCCCCATTGGGTGAACATGCAAGATGGTCTCAGAGAAGGTCTGGCCATACTGAATGTCAACTGGGTGAAGGTATCACATAATGGTGGTGGTCAGATGGTACCAGGAACCTGCTAATTTCCATCTGTGTTTAGGGAAAGGTGCCACTGGCTGCCCCCCATTTCTACCTTCTCTTTCCTATACTTGACACTTTGCTGTCTTGGATTTCATCTGTGACTTCCTGGGTTATGGCTACCTTCACCTTTGTCACCATTTTGCATCATCTGTCCCTCTGCACTGCTCCCTGTGCAGTATTCTCCTACATGGACCTGCACATGTGTTATGAGGTGCACATACATGCTTAAGTAGTCGTCAAAGACCTGCTACTTGCTTATTGAATTTTACTTGGAAGAAGACATAACCATCCTTCTGCACAGCTTGCCCCTGTCATCAGCAGACCAGCCCTGCTCAGCACTGTTAGCAGAGGCCTGAGCTGTAAATGCATCTTCTCTTCCACGTGGTCCTTGCCATGTGTGTGTCATGGTTCTGGTGAGGTCTTCCCTGTTTTGTGACCTTCAGAGGCCCAACCCTTCACAGCAGCTTCTTATTAATTCTTCCTGCACATCTCTTGTTTTCAGACAATGTCATACAACCCAAATATTATGTGCAAAACATTTTCGCAATGGAATTTCCCGTCACCACAATCAACATTCAGTTTCTGCTCATTTCTCTCTTTTCAGGTTGCTGGCATAAAACGGATGATGGGGAGGCCTGTTCTGAGCAGAGTGTATGTGTACAAGGAGAGTCACAGGTCAGGGCTTCTGAGACAGCTCCAGCAACCCAGACGACCCTTCGGTGTATGTGGTGTTTCTCAGTGTTCAAAGATATTCTGCGCCTGACTGAGTCACAGGCAGCATACCTTGAGCAGAAAGCCTTCTTCAGTGACGCATGTGTGAGAGACTTCTGTTTGAGTGCAAACCCTCACCAGCAGCAGGGGGAAACCAGTGGAGAGAAGCCCTGGGAAGAAGCTGTGGACAGGGCCTCGTTTGTGACCTGCTGCAGCTTCCGATCTTGGGTGCCTTCAACCAATAGAAAGGTTGGGAAAGTCTCCCCAGGTATCTCAGGGCTTCTCCAGCAGCAGGTAACTCTCAACACTGGGGAGCCACACAGTGCACGTGAGATTTCATGGGAATTTGTGAGTGGAAAAGGTCATCACAATTGGGGTGGACATGAAAACGCTGCCAGCAACAGCGGGAAAGTCATTCGACATCAGAGTGTCTGCTCTGAAGAAGTGAATAATGAGGGTAACAAATGTGGGGAAGTCTCCATACGTACATTTAACCTCAATCGACGTAGGAGAGTTCACACTGCAGAAAAGCCCTATGAGTGTACTGATTGTGGGAAGTTCTTTAGAAAAAGCACTACCCTCATTGAACACCGGAGAGTTCACACGGGAGAAAAGCCCTATGAGTGCACTGATTGTGGGAAGTTCTTCAGGCAATGCTCTAACCTAACTCAACACAAGAGAGTTCACACTGGTGAAAGGCCCTATGTGTGTGGTGATTGTGGGAAGTCATTCAGGCAAAAGTGTGCCTTCAACAGTCACCAGAGAACTCACACTGGTGAAAAGCCCTATGTGTGTGGTGATTGTGGGAAGTCATTCAGTCAAAAGTGTAGCCTCAACGTTCACCAGAGTGTGCACACTGGTGCAAAGCCGTATGAGTGTAGTGAATGTGGAAAATCATGTGGGTCCAGTCTTCATCTCCTTAACCATAAGAGAATTCACACTGGAGAAAAGCCATATCAGTGTACTGATTGTGGAAAGTCATTCAGTGAAAAGTGTAACCTTAAGAGTCACCAGAGAACTCACACTGGTGAAAAGTCCTATGTGTGTGGTGATTGTGGGAAGTCATTCAGTCAAAAGTGTAGCCTCAACGTTCACCAGAGAGTGCACACTGGTGCAAAGCTGTATGAGTGTAGTGAATGTGGGAAATCATGTGGGTCTAGTCACTGTCTCCTTAACCATAAGAGAATTCACACCGAAGAAAAGCCATATGAGGGTGGTGATTGTGGGAACTCCTTCAGCCAAAGCTCTATGCTCATGGGCCACAACAGATCCCTGTTATTAGACACCTGTGTGTTTGTCTTCCAGCCCTGCCTTTTATTGCCTCTACAATCAGGCAGTTCACATTGAGTCTCTGAGCCTGGTTTCCTCCCCAGGAAATAGATGGTTAAGCCATGTCAGCTTGTGGAGAGGATTAAATGATATAATTCTTGTAAAGCATTGAATCCAGGGCCTGGCACGTGTAGGGCACATTCAGTAACTGTTAGCTCCATAGCTTCACAATGTGTGCTGACTGCAGACATGCACACAATGTAGGAAAAGTCTACTTGTTAGTCTTTGTATCTTTTCAAGTTTTCTTTTTAAATGAATAGCATAGGATTATGTATGTTCTCTCATAGCCGGCTGTTTCTTGTAAAAATGTGAAATTTGTAAATCAGAAATAAAACTCTGACAGTTGGAGTGGGTCTGTTGTGTGAGTGTCATCTCATGCACAGAAAGGTTGCCTGTTCGTATCCTGTTGAGGGCAGAAGCCAGTTTCCTGGCTAGATGCCATGGGGGTGGGGGGGGGGGGTGCAGGAGGCAGGCAATCAGTGTGTCCATCTCATTTCCTCTCTAAAGGTCAATTAAAAAAAATATATATATATAATCTCCATTTAGGTTTGCGGACTTCTGGAATAATAGAAATAACACTTCGCATCCCGAGGAGCATTCTGAGCTTCACTTAATCTGAAATATTTCTAAACATGAGAACAGTTGCAGACAACACCCTCGAGATTCCAGAGTCAAGACCCCAAATCCTAACGTTTTATTTCCCAATGCCACTGCCCCCCTAGCCCCCCACCCCAACACCAGTGTTTACAATGGTCAGTGCCTGGTATCATCATGCCATCTGCATGGCCATGAAAAGTACATTCCCCAAAGAGCAATATGTGTAATGGTGGCTGGGTTTAGCCAATGAAAACCCAGGAGAAGCACATTATGCCAGTGCTTATTGGTTTGGGCGGGACTTCCATTATCTTCCACGTGGTGGTCATTTTGACCTCTTTGTTGTGTTTATGGAGGCAGAGGGTCCAGGACTGGGTTACAACCAGGAAGAGGCCTTATGACAGCGGCCCGGCTGTGCAGGGTGTGTCAGGCTTGTGGAGCCCCCACTGGGGGGATTAAGGCCTCGGTGCCTCCCAGACTCCTCTCTCCTCAAAGGGTTCAACTCAGCCTCATCCCATGTACCCTCCATCCAACGGTGCTGGCGCGTGTCTGGTTCTGCAGCCCAGGTCACAGTGTCCAGAACAATGAGTCCCTCGTGGGTGATGTGTCCTGTGGTGGGGGAAAGGGGCTGTGGGCTGCAATGCCTCTGTGAGGACATGGTGGTGCGGCTGAGCCAGGAGGGACCCGCAAACCCAGGTCTGTTTTGTGTCTAAAGGCGACAGCAAGCAGAGGCGAAGTTGTGTGTGAGGAAGCCAGGGTCATCGTTTGCCATGATCAGTAGATGAACATTGTGTGAGGGAGGGTTCTGATGTTTTCCCAAAACTGCCCAGAGAAAGAACAGACTAGAAGGGAGAGGCCAACAGGAGGGGCTGCAAGGAGGACCCTGTAGGACAGTGTAGGTGATGAGGTCACTGGCAGTTGTGCACTGGACTGACCGCTGAGGGCTGCAGGCATCACCCAGCCCGGGGCTGGGCCAGGGTCCTGAGTAGCCTGAGGCCCTGGGTCCTGGGGCCAGGCCCTCAACAGCCCTTTAGTTCCCACAGGTTCCTGCGGGGGCCGAACCGCTGAGGACACTGGACTGTGGGGCTCATGTCGGGGCCTCACACTCTGTGGCCTCTGAGGTACTGGGGTCCTGGGTGCTGTCCAGCCCCTTCTTATTTTGGGACCTGGGACCATGAAGAGACACTCAGCCCTGAATCCTGAGTCATGTGGGTGAGGACACTAGGGGGCGCCAGCTCCCCTTCTGCAAGTTCCCGGATCAGGAGCAGGTGGGCGGCCAACAGAGACTGAAGGAGGAGGACAGGGATGGGGGGCAGGGAGGACGGCTGTGGGGGGCAGGGAGGACGCACGTGACCAGCCGGGCGGGAACCAGGTGCCATCACCCCCCAACACGCGGCAGCCTCCCAGTCCGAAGGGCAGGGGAGCTGCAGGAGGAGGGGGAAGGACAGGTCCTGGGAGAAGGCCCCAGCTGAGCCCTATTATACATTTTTAAATAAAATGTAATGTGTATTTTTTATTGTCGATGGTGTTCAGATGTCTCCCATTCCCTGTGCCTATGTCCTTTGGGGGTCTCTCCCGATCCCCCCTCCCCTGGGGGGGCCTGTCGGTCTGTCCCCGTGAACCCGGCCTCTGGTCCCATCTCCTTCCCCAGCGCCCCTGGCAGCGCCGCATCACCTTCACTCCCCAAGGTCACGGCCAGGGCAGCCTGAGAAAACTACATCACCCAGAAGGCACTGCGCCCGCGTCCGCTGAGATAGGCGCGTTTGGGTTCCTGCACTTTCGGTTAGGGCGGGACTTCCGGTATCGTCCTCGGGGACGGACGTTGTGGCTTCTGGTAACGGACCTGCAGGGTTCGGCGTACGCGCGGCTGAGCGTTGGTGGCGCGAAGGAGGGGTCGGGGGAGGCAGCGTCGCCGCTGCGCAGGGCGGGCCTGAGGCCGGTTGAGCCCCAACACCCGGGACGGGGGTTCCCCAGGCTCCCCGCCTCCTCTCCGCCGACAGAGTCCCCTCGGCCTCAGCCCATCGGACCCTCCAGCCTCGGGGCCCGCGCCGGTCGGGTCCCGCCGCCCAGGGCGCAGCGTCCAGCGCAGTGAGTCCTCGTGGGGCCCCGGGGTGTGAGGGGAGGGAGGGCGCCGGGCTGCGGGGCCGCCGGGGGAGGCCATGGGGGGCTGAGCCGGGAGGGGGGCACCCAGGCCTGGTTTGTGTCTAAAGGCGACGGAGAGGACGAGCGGCGGGTCCGGGAGGAGGTTCACTTCCTGCTCCGGGCGCCGGGGCCGGGGGTGGTTGTGAGCAAAGAGGGACCTTGAGCCCCGAGGGCGGCGGGCATCACCCCCCCGGGGCGGGGCCAGGGCCCTGAGCAGCCGGAGCCCCTGGGTCCTGGGGTGGGTGCCCGGCCCGCAGCCCTTTAGTTCCCACCGGTTCCTGCGGGCGCAGAGCCGCTGAGGGGGCGGGGCTGTGGGGCTCCTCTCAGGGCCTCACTCTCTGGTGGCCTCTGAGGTCGTGGGGTCCTGGGCCGTCGGCCCCTCCTCCCGCCCTGGGACCTGGGGACACTCAGCCCAGAGTCCTGAGGCCACGGCTGGGGCTTTATGACGTGGACCCTGGTTTTGACAACGGGTGGAATGAGAGGTGGGGGTTCCTCCCAGGCACAGGGATCAGAATGGGCAAAGGCTCATTCGGGGCTGGGACTTGAGTGACGGGTACGTGGAGAGATGTTGGCTGTGTCTGCTGAAGGGACATCAAGTGCAGCAGCAGTGGAGGTGGGCTCTGGATATCTGACGTCTGATTGTGGTCTTTTGTGTGTTTATAAAAATTCTTTATTGTTGAAAGTATTATATGTCTCCTTTTCCCCTATTGACCTCTCCTGCCCACTCTCACCCTCCAGCACAGGCCTCGCCCACTACTGTCTTCGCCCATTGGTTATGCTTATATGCATCTACACAAGTACTTTGGTTGACCTCTTCCCCCTCCTCCTCCTCTCCCCTGTCTTACGTCTGAGGTTGACTGTTCAATGCTTCCATGTCTCTGGATTTATTTTTGTTCCATTTGTTTATGTTGTTCGTTATGTTCTACAAATGAGTGAGATCATTTAATATTTATCTTTCTCTGATTGGCTTATTTAGTTTAGGTCCATCCGTGCTGTTGCAAATGGTAAGAGTTCTTTTTTATAGCAGCGTAGTGTTCCATTGTGTAGATGTACCACAGTTTTTTAATCCACTCATCTGCTGATGGGCACTTAGGCCGTTTCCAAATCTTAGATATTGTACATGGTGCTGCTGTGAACATAGGGGTGCATATACAGTCAGTCCTCGGGTTATGTGTAGTCTGACGTAGGTCATTTTGTGGTTACGTCACCATCTCCCATTTATTATAAAACAAAAATTTCCATCATTTCGACATATGTTCATGTGTCCATTATGTTTGGGGTTTTTTTGTTTTTTTTTATTTTTTATTTTTTAAATATATTTTATTGATTTTTTACAGAGAGGAAGGGAAAGAGATAGAGAGTTAGAAACATCGATGAGAGAGAAACATCGATCAGCCGCCCCCTGCACATCTCCTACTGGGGATGTGCCCTCAACCAAGGTACATGCCCTTGACCGGAATCGAACCCGGGACCCTTCAGTCCGCAGGCTGACGCTCTATCCACTGAGCCAAACCAGTTTCGACTGTTTTTTTTAAAAAATATATTTTATTGATTTTTTACAGAGAGGAAGGGAGAGAGATAGAGAGTTAGAAACATCAGTGAGAGAGAAACATTGATCAGCTGCCTCCTGCACATCTCCTACTGGGGATGTGCCAGCAACCAAGGTACATGCCCTTGACCGGAATCGAACCTGGGACCTTTCAGTCCGCAGGCCGACGCTCTACCCACTGAGCCAAACCGGTTTCGGCTCCATTATGTTTTTTATTATTTATTTACCACAAGTAATGGTCAGGAATTGTTATCTTTCTTTAAATTTGTTTTCAATGTTTCACTTATTTACTGCTATGTATGTGCTCCATGTGAGTGATGTAGGTGCTTATGTAGGTGCGTTTCAACTTATGGCAAAAGTCTCGTTACATCGAGCCATAGGAACAGATCTTCGAAGTAACCCAAGGACCTACTGTATTCTTTCTCATTGATGTTTCTGAATTTTTGGGATATATTCCTAGAAGTGGGATTACTGGGTTAAATGCAATTTCCATTTTTAATTCTTTGAGGAAAGTCCATACTGTTTTCCCTCGTGGCTGTGCAACTCTACATTCCCATCAGCAGTGCATGAGGGTTCCTTGTTCTTCACATTCTCACCAGCACTTGTATTTTGTTGATTTGTTGATGATAGCCATTCTGACAGGTGTGAAATGATACCTCATTGTGATTTTGATTTGCATCTCTCGGATGATTAGTGACTTTGAGCATGTTTTCATATGTCTCTTGGCCTCGTCTGTATGTCCTGTTTCAAAAAGAATCTATTTAGGTCCTTAGCCCATTTTTGACTCCATTGTGTATCTTTCTTTTGTTAAGTTGTATGAGTTCCCTATATTTTGGAGATTAAATCCTTATTGGATGTAACAGTGGCAAATATGTTCTCCCATGCAGTGGGCTCTCTTGTTGTTTTGTTGATGGTTTCTTTTGCTGTACAGAAGCTTTTTATTTTGATGTAGTCCCGTTTGTTTATCTTCTCTTTAGTTTCCATTGTCCTAGGAGATGTATCCGTAAACATATTGCTACGAAAATTGTCTGAGATTTTGCTGCCTATGGATTCTTCTAAGATTCTAAGATTTTTATGGTTCCTGTCTTAGGTTTATGTCTTTTATCCATTTTGAGTTTATTCTTCTGTATGGAGTAAGTAGGTAGTGCTACATGCCAGGTACAGAGCATAGATGCCATTTATCTACCCACCTGCCTGTTATTTAGGGCTGTTAGAGTGATCCATAGGAACAAGATAGCATACATCAGTGTCACTTAGGCTTGGAAATCTCCATGTGGGTGGGTAAGGGAGAAGGGTAAGACAGAAAGAGATTATGGAGTTGGTAAACTATAATTTTGGAAAAGAGGTGATTAGGAAACAACCTGTCCTCACAACAGCAGATTTGTGTTATCTCTGAAGTAATGCCTCTGAGAATGAAGCCGTGTAAGAGAAGTGTGTTTCAAAGAATTATGTGGAGTAGGTACTGCAAAGTGGTGGCCTTAGCGCTCTGGGGTGGGGGCGAAAGGGTGAAATGAAAGAAGAAAGCGACTTTGATGAGACCAAATCTTGGTGTCTTCTCTGATGTGAGGAGTAGAGGGAGCCACTGGATGTGGAGGGTGGGGAGTATGATGCATATAAAATCCTAGGAGAGAAGCTGATCAAGAACTGACTGTCCCCATTACCACAGGATATGAACTTTGAGCACGTGGCCATTGCCTCCTATCAGGAATGTGGGCTCCTTGATGAGGCTCAGAGACTTCTGTGATGTGATGCTGGAAGTTTTTGCACTTGTAGCATCTGTAGGTAAGACCTTCACATCTCGCTTAAGGTCCTAAAGTGATGTCCTCTCTTCCTGTATTCTCCAGCGTAACTTTCTCTCTCCCACAGCCAGTCCATGGACTCTGCTGACTCACCCCCTTGTCCACCGTGCTGCGGCTGCCAGTGCTGGGCTGTGTGGAGAGTCCAGCAATGAATTCCTCGAGCATCCCTAACACCCATTGTTTCCCAAAGTGCAGAAAGTGTCTGGAGTCAAGAGTATTACAGACAGCTTCCCCTCAGAGGTATGGACAGTCATCCTGAGGGAGCACCAAGCTGGAGGGCATCCTGCCCCTTCTCTCCTGGCAGGTAGGCCCGGCTGGCCTCTGATTATCGGGAGATGGTGGTCTTTCTGAAGAGATCACTTAGCACGTCATCTCGGCAACTGGGGGAGTGTCCTCCAGAGAAGAGAGGAAGAACTGAAAGCAGACGTAGGGCAGGAGTGTCCTCAGAGAGCCCTCCCTTTCCCTACCCGCCTCCCCAGATGTCTCCTGTGCAGGCCATGTGGCCAGGACCACAATTTCCAAACCTACTCGGCCTGTTCACAGCCTAGCATCACCCCAACATACAGAGCACCCTTGGTCAGGATGGCTAGGGCTTGGTGGCTGGTTCAGTGGAGGCACATGTTCGGTCAAGGCTGCCTCTGTTGGGAGCCCGTCCCTTTCGTATTAAGTCCCCAGGGCCTGGGGCAGAGAAGGACAGTGACAAATGGGGCTGCAACATGCCGAGGTGGGGTGATCTCACCAAGGCCTAGAAGCAGAGGCAGCAGGGAACACGGAGCCCTGGGGTCAAAAGTGGGGCTGCGTACTTCACAGCTGTAGTATGAATGGGAGCCCCTGGCTGCAGACGTGAGCTGAGGTCCTGGGTGGCCAGCCCTTGCTCCAACCATGGCTCAGAGGGTGAGCCCTGAGCACCTGGGAGAAAATCCTCATCTCTGCATGGTGATTTTGACCGCAAAATCAGTTTTACCTTGTATTTTGTGCTTTTCTCCAATCTCTGAATTTTCTACCATGAACATATACTCTTGTCAAAAGTAATTGAAGAAAAAAATTGGGGAAAAAACCCTGAAAAGACCTTCAACTACCTCATAGTAAGACAGGCGATGGACTCTCCAAATACAAGTGAAAAATGCATGTGGTTGGAGTTCTGGGAGCATTAGGACAAGGCTGATTTGTACAGCATCTCGCTCCAGGCCGCCTGAGGACTGTAGACCCAGAGCCATGCCCACTGTTGGGATTCTTGCTCCTTCCGCACTCTCCCAGGACCTATCCCCCAGCCCCCAGCCACTCAGTGTCTGCACTCACCATAAAGTTTGAAGCACCCACCTCTTACCACTTGAAATCGGGAAAATTTGGCTTTAAGTCTTGTTCAGTGGACCAGACAAGCATCCAGTGTATGAAGTCAGCATGCGGAGCAGAGGAGGAGATGTGCAGACAGCAGCAAAGGCAGAGAGAGCTCGAGTTCCCAGCTGGTCGCTCGGGAGAAGGTGGAGGACAGCCCAGCACTTGGCAGCCCAGGAATCAGAGCGGATGCATGAGATCAAGTCAGTGCCGCATCCACTGAATGGGACAGTGTGATGGTCACGCATTTACTTTGATGGGGACCTTGTTTTATGGTGACACTGCTTTGCTATTGACAGGACCGTGATCATGACGGTCATGAGCACCATGATTATATGGTGAATGTTAACTGTTCTCCGACGTTGTGTACAAAGGGCACACCTCCTGACCACTGACCTTGCTCTGCTCCCAACATCCGTGGCTTGGCATCTGTTCTTCTAGTCTGTGTTCCCCTCTTCCCACAGCCCACCATATAATAACCTTTCTTTTTAAAATAAAGTCAAGTGGAAATGGTGAGTCGATTTGAGGGGAAAGATGTACGTAATCACAGAGGTGATAGAAGCAGGGCAAAATCAGAGAGATGGTACAAGGACGGCTGGAGACAAAACAAGGCAGTAGCTCAAGGCCTCTGGACCGGTGCTCCCAGCTCTGACAGTGACTGTAAGCTGATGTTCTGTCTGTCCACTGCTCCTCTCACTGCAGCATCCAAGATGTCGCATACCCTTAGCACAGCCCTACTGTCACTCTGGACTGAATCCTGGCTCGGCAACCTCGATCCAATTATTCAAAATGCTTGAGTGGAGCAATAAATACTTCAAAACATAAAACATGTCTAAAAGGGGACTTATCTGCAAAAGTCAACGATTTCCTGCTCTGACAATGAACTTGGAATAAAGGGCAGCAGTTTCTGATTTAGCTGCTCAAAAATAGCTCTTAAGAAAAAGTCTTAAAAATAATAAAGTCTTCCAACGGTGGCCACACATGTGATGAAGCACAGTGACCGCTGATGAGCTCTGCACTGCACACGGGCATGACCTTCACGCTGCAGGTTCTCGAGAGGGGGTAGCAGTCAGCCAGGGGACTTGCTGAGCACGGACATTGTGGGCCAAGGACCTGTGTGTGTGTCCCGAGGCTCCTGTAAAACTGCGCTGTGCTGGAGTCCGGCCCAGAGGCTGTGACCACTCATCTCTTCTGAAATCAGAGCCCACCCTGGCTACTTCAGCTTGGGGTCAGCAGGAGGCGTCCACTCTGTGTTATCTGGCCTTTAGGTACTGGAGTATTCTGTTATTTGTGGGGGTTTCTATGTACTGTTTTTTTTTGTGCTTTTTTATTTAATTTCAGAAATAAGGGAGGGTATATCGTGAAGACACTAATAAAGGGAAAGGTTCGGAAACCCTTAGCGTCGAAAAAACTGAGAGGCTAGTTAGGAGAGGGTGGCAAGTCAGCGGATGACCAGAATCTTTTTCTTTTTTTTTCCAGAGCACTGGGCAGAAATCACATCGCATCAACACCTGCCGCGGGCCTTCGTGATGCTTTGTTTTAATTAAACAGTCGGATTCCCCTAGTCCGCACCAGTTTTAAGTCGCCTGCTAGGCGCCGGCCAAGGCGAGGCACCGCGTGGAACCACGGCCCTGGGGGCGGTCCCGGCGGGGGATGAAAAGACCAGAATCTGAGACATTTAGACAGAGCTGGGCAGCCTACGGGAGACTTGTCCTTGCTTTTGCTTCTCCAAAAGTGACTCCCTTTGCACCCAGTTGCTAAATTGTTATCCCCGGATAACCCAAGAGAGAAAGGAAAAAACACCCACACGATAACAAATGAAACCACATTTCCTAAATGTACTTGGGAAATCAGAACCCTCTCCAGCTCAGGAGTGATGGAAACGTTACACACGGCAAAACCAGAATCAGGACTCAGTGAGTCATTGATGCTCTGACGCCATTTAATGAATGTAGTGGCACCTTGTGCCAGTGCTTTACTTAGCACGTGAGGAGAATTCTATATTTCTCAAAAAGTATCCTCGTTTGAAGTATAAAGAAAGTAGAAATAAATGAAAACAGTGAATGTAAAGGTTGCATTGCAGCTAACGGGAAATGGAGGCTTTCCAATGTCACAAGAAGGACCTCATCTGGGTTCTAATCCTGGCTCTGCCGCGGAGCAGCACTGTGCTTACTCAACTCGCTTCCTTTCCTCTTCGATGCTTCAATGTCCCTGTCAACAGGAGGGACAAGTGGGAGAGCGGAAATTCTGTGATTTCAGCAGAGAGGCCTTGCAGGACTCATGGTGATTTGACCTCAAGGCTGGGCTGGCACAGGACTGTGTGAAGGCCCAGCACCTGGGGCTCAACCCCAGCCTAGGGAAAGCCCTGCAGGACAGAGGCCGGAAGTATCGGGGACGGAGCCACCCCAACACCGTGGCTGCTGATCTCTGGAGAAGGGAATGTGTTTGTGAATCACCCTGGGGTCCAGTGACTCCAGAAGAATATAGGGAAGACTGAGTTCCTGTGGTTGAAGACTATGAGTGCTGGTCCAGGTGTCTGACTCAAGCTTCCTTCCCAAACAAATACATGGTTTTCTAGGTCCTGAAACCTTGAGACAAAACCTGATACTCCTGCTTTAGTGGCTCTAAACCACAGACTCTCTGTTCCCGTAAACAGGCTCATGGCCAGCTGGCTTTGCCATCCCTCACAGGAGAACCCTGAGGGCAGGACGGAAAGAAACTCTGAATTGGCTCAGTGCTGGGAGGGACCTGCCATGGAGTAGAAGATGCAGACCCAACAAACTGCTCACTGCTCTAGATGCTACAGCTTTCCCCACTTGTGAACATGCAAGCTTCCTGTTCTGTGTTTAAGTTACTGCTGCTTGAATCAACTCACTTCTTGGGAACAGGATCCTGGCACTTCTGTGGATCCGTAATTCTGTACTCTTCTTCCTTTATTGAATGTAAGCCACTGGACTTGTCTCTATAAACGGAGGTGAAAGAAAAAACATACTTGACTCAAAATTGACTCACTGGCCCAGGCTGGGAACTGGCAGAGAAAAGCCGGCATTTTTCTGGGACTCAGACATCACGGTGCTCATGACCATCATGATCATGGAGTTGGTAATAGGGAGATGGAAGCACGTGTCGTGGGTCTGGGAACCCTACATGTCGACAAGACCTGCTGAAGCATCTAGGAACAGGCTGTACATCATCTCAGGAGAGCAAACCTTGAACCATCTGAACCTCAGCTCAGAAATGCCTGGGCCTTGACAGGTCAGACCCTGGTTCTCTTGCTTGAAAATGATTCTGCTGGGTTGAGGCAGCTGCTCAGGCTCCTTCGGCCTTGAAGCTGATGAGGTCCCACCTAATTCGAGGGCTCTTCTGAGAGTCACCATGAAGTGAGCAGCCCGTGAACAGTGATGGCTCACAAACCGCTGGGCCCCTGACTGCTGACCTTACTCTGCTCCCAGTATCTGTGGTTCGGCGTATGTTCTTCTAGTCTGTGTTCTCCTCTTCCCACAGCCCTGCTGCTGGGCCTTATGCTAGAGCACTTTCCTGTCTGGCTCTGACCGACCCCCCACCCCTAGGCACACAAACTCATGGAGCGCAGGCCCCACAACCTTCCCCGGGCTGCGGAAGATTCCGCTCGGAGCAGACCCAGGAAGCCTGCCAACTCCCTGGCCTCCTGCAGACACTGTCTAATGCAGAACCATCATCAGATCATCCTCCTGGTACCAGGCCCTGCTCTTCTAGAGAGCCCATTTCAGGCCACAGTCATTTCTACTCTAAAACTATAGTGTGGTTTTCCGCCTGCCCCAGCCTTCCGTTCTGCACTGCCTGTACTTCCCTGCACACAGACCACACCACGCTCCAACTTCACCTCCCCCGCTCCTGCCCCACTGGACAGCCTTGTCCCATCCAGGTCAGCAGCAGAATTCCAACTCCCACCACCTGCTGCCTTCTCTGCCTCCATAAAGTTCCTCAACACCTATGTGGTGTGCACACAGCTCTGCTCACAGCCCATCACGTCTCCTGGTTCCTGGCCATCGGGTCACTGGTTCTGCGGGCCTCACGGGGCCTACACCACAGCCAGGTGTGTGTCCTGTCGGCAGAGGGAGGACAACCACGGCACACCCACAGCCCTCCTCCAGCCCATCAAGGGGAATCCAGACACAGGAAGGGCTCAGCCTGTGAGGTGGATTCCTTCCCTAGGTACCCCTGTCATGTTTTTAAATTGAAATTAATTGCAGAAGCAGATTGAGAATTGCCTGGCAATGGGCAGTGTCTTTGAAAAGCCAACAAAAGCCAAACACC